>NC_056737.1:1667571572-1667675083 GCF_019279795.1 Protopterus annectens
AACAATCATTCTGTTTACTATGCAAGGCACAGTGATATGATCTCCCACATGCAAAGCACTATGGGTAAGTGAATGCTCACTGCACTATACATTGCATTACATTACATCCCTCCGCTTAAGCTTTAATGTTTACATGAAATAGAAATGCATATAGGTGTATTATGTGCTTTTGATTATACTTATAGACAGGGACAACAAAGACTTAACCACATAATTTCACAGCTAAGCAAATATTTTAAAGAAATATACAACAACAGTGGTGTAGCGCATTCATAGCATGTGACATAGTAATCCAGTCTAGGTGGATTTTTAATTATTGCAGCATGAGGAAGAAGTCATGGCTATTTCTGAAGACATCTCATTAAGTGGTCATAAGTAGGACAATTGTCATCATTTGGATTGGCAACTGGAGCACAATTAGAACAGTCTCTTTCAGAAACCATGTGTGAATCACTCTCAGCATTAGTCTCACTATACAAACACTGTGACATTTCCTGACTCACATTGTCACAAAGTGGCACGTTTCTCAGTCATTTCAGTGTTACGTGACTCAAACTGTCCAGCTTTGTACATGCATATTCTGTTCATGCAAAGCCGATCTCTAAGCTGAAAAACATAGGGCCTTGGTGTACTGAACATTCCAACAACTGCATCTTTTTTCTGTGAATGCTTGTTATTTAGTTTTTAATGCAGACTATCTCTCCTAGTCTCAGCACTGCTAACGACTTGGTTGATCTGCCATAGTAACACTCCTGTTCTTGCTGGACAGCTTGCCAGGCTGTTTTAACAGCTGACATCTGTTCTGGCTAAAGTAGTACTGATGATTCCAGCAACTTTGTTCTCATTCACCTAATCATTAAGTGAGAAGATGAACTACTTGAAAAGTGCAAGATAATAGTCCCGCTTTGAACTGACAACATTTATTCAAAATATGTTTTATAGGTTGATTCACTCAGTCAGCTTAACTGTTTTACTGAGGATGTCGGTTTTATGACTGTTTTTAGCTATGGCTAAATTAACCCAGACTGAGAACACTTCTTTTTCACAGATGTTATTACGACTGTACATGAAAAAGAACAGTTTCGCTACTTTGTTACTTTTGGCTAAAGCTAAGTTCTAAATAGGTAAACAAAGACAAGATTTTGTATTGCTGGGACATAAAAGAGTGCAATTTTTAATGCTTATAGTAATGGCCAAGTAAAATATTAAGTTTATGCTAGTCAGAAAATTCTAGATTTGGCTCCTGTTTAGCTAATAATTACTAATCTGACACATATGAATCGGCTAACTTGTACTACAGAGTAATACTTGAATTGTAACATCTTATGATAATGTTAATGTGTTGATAAGCTAGAAACAAGCATTTAACATGCAGCTCACAAGGGACAAGTTAACATAGGTTTAACAAGTAATTTCAACATTAAGGAATTTGTGGACAGAAACCTTTCCTACAAAGGGTGGTAAACAATATGCTTTGATTATTCATGGTACAGTTTTAATTACATTAAAGTACTATCACTGGTAATTACTACACTATGATTGTAACCAACTTATTTTACATGTGTGTTACATATGGATTTTCACAAGATAAGTTATTTTTCTGAAGTTATAAGGGACTACAAAGGATTACAGTTTTGGAAGCAAATTTAGTTTCAGCTTTTTTTACATGAGCACAATAATACAGTATTTTTTTTTAAATCCTCTTGAGGGGAAAGGTAAGGAAAATATTGCCAGTTAAAAGATATCAGGGGGAAGTCAGAGGAAATAAAGGAAAAATATATAAACAATGTACTATAAATGCGCAATAATAAAAATTAATGTATTGCTAAGGGAACTGACATGTACATCACTCAACTGGTATAGACCTAGTTGTTTCTAGATTCACTGATTTCCTTCTTGAAACAAAGAGTACATACATTGTTATGAGACCTTGTACATTAAAATATTTTGGTCTAAAAAGAGTTAAGATTAACACTTACAGACTAAGAGGCATGGATATGGACTACCTAAAATAGCTATGAATTAATACATTTGGTAGAAACGTAGCTATCTTCATGTTAAAGAAAAAATAATGTAAGTTGTGCATTGTATGTACATGTTTCATAAGAGAATATTTGATGCATGACATTTTAAAACATTGCAACTGAATCTTAGGTTATCAAAAAGATGATTTAGAAAGGCACTTTTACCAGTTGCTTCAGAATTTTACAATGAGCATGAATGTTGAAAGGGTAAAAAGGGTTTTACACAGAAGTATGACTTGCATATTACCTGGTGGAATAAATTAGATATTTCATAGGGTACTTGTCCCATCTTATGACTATTATGTATTACACTAATGCATGTGGGAATAAGATTCTGACAATAAGATTATTTTATGAGATGTAACATTTGAGAAAACCAGATAGGTATGTGTAAAAAACAATTGTGTGTGTGTGTGTGTGTGTGTGTGTGTGTGTGTGTGTGTGTGTATGTGTGTGCGCACATGTGTGCGTCTGTGTGTAAGTGCGTGTGTGTGTGTAATGATATTTTACTATTTACTATCTTGTCTTTGAAAAACAGCAACTGATAAGACTTTTTTTCTTTTTGCATTTTGCTAGAATATTATTTGGTACCATAAAGAATGACAAAGAGGGTTATGTAGCAACTTCCTGTTACTTAAGTATTTATTTATTTACTTTATTTTACATTTGTTGACCAGGAGAGTCCGCATGGATGCATGTTCATTTTCAGCGGAGGCCCGGGGAGAAAAGCTCCACAAATGAATTACAAGCAGTTATAAGGAGTATAACAGCATCAATCATATTTACATAGACAGTACATACACATGAAAATTAAAATTAGATACAGAGAATAAAAAAAACATCTTTACAATTTTTTACAGTTAGAATGAGCCAATACATAAGTAAAATAAATTACATAATAAGATACAAAGGTGAGAGCTGCATCTTGAAAGTTGCATCTTTTACAATTTTATACAGTTAGATTGTGTACAAGTTTAACATAGTCAGGTTGATAGTAGTAGGTAAAACAACAGAGTTGAGTGGTAAGATATATAGACTAAGTATAAAAGCAAGTGCAAAGATGGAGACAGAAAAAATATATATAAAAAAACTGTGCCTAGCAGTGTTTTAGTGCCCCTATATATATGGATACTAACAGAGAGGCCAGGTGTAGAGGTGACACTGTGAAGAAGCTAGAAATTAAAAAAAAAAAACTGCAGTTCCTTTTAGCAGTACAGTTCTGAAACAGAGACCAGGAGATTAGAGAAGAGGGTGGATGTGGTTGGGGAGGTTAGCCTGGGGGTGAACATAAACACATCCATGTGGGTTTTAGGTGTTCTTTGAGGAGTCTTTTAAATGTAACCTTTGAGTCTGTTGAGGTAATAGCAGAGGGTAGGGAGTTCCATGTTTTACCTATATAATTAGGGAAGTGGGAGTCCCCTGCTGTGTTTTTGCACTTGGTGACCTTGATTAGCTTTCTATCACTACAGCATAGTTGTCTAGGGTGAGTTTGTAGTTTTAGTACTTTGGCCAGTGCTGGAGTTTTATCTGGAAGTAGTAGTAGTAGTTTGTGTGCAAAGGTAAGCTGATGAAAGGATGGGAGATTAGGAAATTCAAGCCAGTCAAGTTGTTTTAAGGTATGGTAGTAGTGGGATCAGTAGGGGGCACTGGTAGCAAATTTGGCAATTTGATTGTACCAGGTGTTGAGCTTGGCAATTTCTATTTTGGGTAGGTTGGTGAAAATAGGTGAGGCATAAAACAGAGTAGAGAGCAGGTGAGTTTGATCAATTGTTGTCCTGGCGATTTGGGTTAGAAATGGTTTATTTTTATATAGACTGCCTAGTTTTTTGTGGATGTTTTTAATGGTTTGATTTATATGCAGCTCAAATTTGAGATTATTATCAATGATCATGCCTAGCAGTTTAGTATGAGTGTCTGGGGAGATAATAGTCCCATCCATGGGCACAATATTAAATGGACTGGGCATTGTGGTTGATTTGTTTGGACTAAATAGCAGACGTTTGTTTTTTGGGATTTAGTATTAGGTTTTTGTTAAGAAACTAGGTTTTGGTAGTTTGGGAGACTTTTTGGGTGATGGAGAGGAGTTCCTGAGGCTCACTGGCTGGACAGATTAGCATTGAGTCATCACCGTATTGCATAACAGTTGCATCTTGACAGATGCTGTGAAGATTATTGGTGAAAATGGAGAATAGGAGAGGTCCTAGAATGTACCCCTTGTGAGACCCCTGTGGTGATGGGTAGCAGTGAGGATAGGTTGTTGTCCCATCAAACTGCTTGTTGCCTTCCTTGTGGGTAATTCTGAAACCATGCTAATGCATGGTTACTAAGGTTCAGGTCAGTAAGGGCTTGAAGTAGTTTAGGATGGTTGACCATATCAAAGACCTTTGACAGGTCCAAGAATATGGCAGATGATAGGTTGCCTGTGTGTTTGTTTTGGTTGATGAAGTTTGTGAAAGAAAGTAGGACAGTGGTGGTGCTGTGAGCAGGCCGAAATTTATGCTGGGTGGGAGAGAGAAGTTGGTTGTTGAGTAGGCATGGCATGAGTTGGTGGTATACACATTTTTCAAGTATTTTAGCAAGTGGAGACAAGATGGCAATGGGGCAATAATTAGTGGGGTCAATGGAGGTACTGCCTTTGTGGAGAGGGATGATATAGGAGGTCTTCCAGATAAGTGGAATAGTGGTTTCTGAAACAGATCTGTTTAGAAGGATGGATACTGGGGAGGCAATTTAGTTGGCAGCCAACTGAAGGTATTCAGCAGGGATGCCATTAGCTGCAAGTGTAGCAGGTTTAAGTTTGGTTAGCAGCCTTTTGATAAAGTTGGCAGGAATGGGTTGAAATTGGAAGGTTGTTTTAGGTCTATGTATAAGTATGGAGCTATTAGTGGTGGTGGATGTGGACAGTGTTTGAACAAGGCTGGAGATTGTTTCTATAAAGCATTTGTTGAAGGTATCTGGTATATTTGTGATTTCGTTAGTGGAGGTAGGAGATAGTGTGGAGGGTTTGCCGGGGTGGAGTAGTTTATTTATTCTTGCCCAGAAGTTTTTGGGATTGTTTTGGTGCCTGTTTTGTAGCTGTATGAAATAATTCCTTTTATCTAGAATGACTGCTTTTTTTTGTGTCGTTTCTAAGTTTTTGGAATTGTTCCTTAGCAGCTGGGGTTTTAGTAGCTCTCCAAAGATTCCAGACTCTATTCCTTACTACTATTTTATTTTTAGTCTCTTTGGTTATTCAGGGGGCTATTTTCACTTTGAGGACGGGCTGGAGTGTGGGCATTTATGTTTTTTAGGAAAGCATTATTGACATAGGTTACAGCTTCTTCTAGGGGTAGTATTTTTAGTACTTTCCAGTTATAGTGTTTTAGCTCAAGTCTGAATTTGTTAGTGTTGAAGCGTTTTGTGTTCCTGATTGTTTGTAATAGAGGAGTAAAGTAGTTCTGGGTTTTGAATTTAAATAGAAAGGTGGGCTGGTGGTCACTGAGAGTGTCAGGAAGGACACCTGCTTGGTAAGAGGTTGTTAGTCTTATTTAATAAGATCCAGTCTAGGAGGCTTTCTTTGATTCTTGAATTTCCTAATCTAGTGTTTGATTGGATGACTTGAGAGAAACTGTAAAGGTTGCTATGGTTAGTCGATATTAAAATCACAGAGGGTGACAGTTTTCTGGGGCAAGTTTTGACTTGTCCATTGTAAGAAGGTTTCTAGGGTAGGGATATTGTTACCTGGTAGTATGTAGCTTGATTGATTTTTTGTCGCTAAGTTTGAGTTTAGCTAGAAGGAGTTCAGTATTATTAAAGGATAGGATTTGCAGATTAATAGTGTTTATGTTTAGGTTATTTTTATAAAGTGGATTTCCCAATACTAATTTATTAGTATTGGGAAATCCACTTGTGCTTTTTTTTGTTTGTTTTTGTTTTTTGTTTTTACCAGCTCAAGGTATTGACGTGTTTTTTATTTTTATAAATTAATGCTACCCCTCCCCCTTTGTAGACAGTCTGTCATGGTGCAGGACATTGTATCCAGTAGGGAAGAACTCATTGTCAGTTATTGTGGGCTTTAACCAGGTTTCTGTAAGACATAGTATGTCAGGGGAATAGGTGGATAGCAATGCATGCAGTAAATGTATCTTATTGTTAATGCTCTGAATATTTAAGCTCAGGAGTTATAGGCTGGTTTTTAGTCTAGTAATGGGTAGTTGGCTGAAGGAGAGGGATGACTTAACTGTGGTAGTCTGTACTGCGTTAGGCCCTGGATTTGGGTGTATGTCTCCCACCAGGATAAGCTGGCAGTTTATGTGGTGTAAGAATTTTGTGAGTTTAGTTAGGATGGTAATATGCTTGTTTGTTTGTTTGTAGCTGGCGTCCTAGGAGTAGTTGAGAGGAGTCTGATTGAGTTACGTGCTATAGTAATGTGATGGTATAGGCTTGAGGATATGTGCAGGCTGTAGTGAGGAGTGTGAGGATTATAAATGGAGGTATGTTTTGTTGGGGCTGCACAGGTAGTAGTCAGTGTGGTAAAGTAGGAGATGTAGTGGTGTGTTAACGTTAGACTAAGGAGGATAGCTGTATTACTTGTGAGGATATTGGTTAACTTGTTATCCTGTGAGGGTTTCATATTTGTAGGCGGGGGGTATGTGGATGGGGTTTGATGTGGGATAGGCTAATGGAGGGTTTGAGTGAGGGGACAGGGATGGAGTTAGATGTGAGATAGGCTAATGGAGGGTTGCTGGTGAGGGATATTCTAATTTGTGATTGGTTGAAGTATCGATGGGAGGAGACAGTTAGGTATAAGACTAGAGATAGTGGGGGCGGGTGGAAAATGGGGGCCAGGGTATGGGAGCGGAGTGAGCCCGAGCATTAGTGAGGGCAAATGGAGCATGGCTGCACCGAGGTCCACAGGTAAGGAGCATCAACAAACAATCACTAAAACACTTAAGTAACATGCACACTTACTCAGGGAGCAGAGGAAATTCTCTTCATAAGGATGAAAAGGCCATTTGAAAATGGTGCCAGTTGTCTAAGGAGAATAAGTAACTTTAGAGAGGAAGTTGATCACAGGGGAGGGGCAGATGAGGTCCAAATAGGAGGCAGAGGATGAAGGGAAATGTAGTCAAATACAGTAGCAATGAGACACAACACTGTAAAGGAAAGGGGAAAGAGAGGTTGAGTGAACAGAAATGATCCCTGGGAACCTTAAGGCAGCCTACCAGACCACAGTAGAAACAATCAGTTAACAATGTATGCCTCAAGACAGTGGAGCAGTTAAGCGTAGTCAATTATTTGAGGTAAGAAACGTATGCAGGTAACAGCAACCTATCGCTTGTTGCTTTATTAGTTCTGTACAGTTTTACAGCTCTTGGTACTAGCACTTGCTAAAAAGAGAGAACAATGGAGGGAGAAAGTTCAGGGGAAAGAGTAGGGAGTCCAACACTATTTGCTTGAGTTAGTGAGTCACTAGTCAAATAAGCACTAAAGTGTTTCACTACACAAACTTTCCTAGTGCACCAGGAAGATTAATGAAACTAATAGTTTCCCTACATGAGAATAACTCTTGTATATCTTGCCACCAGCAAGCTGCAAAAGGGTGGGAGATCCAGTTAAGCAGGGTTAGTCGGGTGTGCTCATTGGGAATTTGAGAACAGCAGCTGTAATAGGAAAAAAATGTTAAGATGGGGGTTTTAGGAGGGATGTAGGATAGAAGATACATGATTGCTGAGGAAGTGTCTCAGCATAGTAATAGCAGAACTAGACAGGGAGGATAGGAGACGGGGTTGTTAATAAAAAGGGCTGTGAGGGAGCAACAACAAAAATGTTGGGGAGGTGAGAAGGGAAAGTAGGAGTCTCTAAGGGAAGGGAGATAGATAAGTACAGCAAAAGTATCAGAAATGAGGCAGAAATAGAACACAATAAGTACGGTAAATCATTTTACAAAATGCAATCAATAGAATTGGTAACTGTAAGCCTTTTAAGGGAGTGTATACAAATTTAAGAATAAAAACACAACAGCACGGTACATATCAGTTAACTTAAGTAAAAGTTGCTTTACAAACAAAGCAGCTTAAGTAGACATGAGGCAGTAAGTAGAACACTGTATAGTAAGTAAAACACTTTACAAAATGCACTCTATAGCAACTGCACTAACCTCTTCAGTTAACTATAGTACATTACTGTAAATAAAACCAATATAATAGAGACCAGCCCCAGAAATACTTACATAGAAAGCAATATATCAGTTATTGTAGTGTCCAGAAAAACATACAGATAATGCTTTAAACAGTGGTTGTGAAAATTGGATCTCGGGTTACAAAAAAACTCATGGATACAATTGGATGTTAAAGAACCTCACAACTGCATCTGAAAGATGCAGACAGCATGAGTCAGTTTTAATATGTAACTTTATTTTGATATATTACATATTTAACATATCTGAGGGGGGTCAATGTTACATACTGGTGAAAGAAATCATTACTTTTATGAGAATACATATACTGTCTCTTTAAAAATACGTTTTTTTTTTGTTTTTTTTTTTTTGTATTTTTCTGCACTGCAATTACAGGCCAGGTTGATATAGGATAATTCTGCAACACTTGTCATGTTTGACTATGTAGCTAAAGATCTAATTTACAAGCTCGAAGTTTCAAAACTTTGAAGTGCAAATGGTCGATACCATACGATCGAAGCTTTGAAACTTCAAAATTTTAATAAAAAAAATAAAAACAAAAAAAAATATTTTTATGTTTTTGCAAGGGGGCAAACCCTCCACACACACCCCTCATCCCATGCTAGATAAATACACTAACTCCAAGATCGCACTACAGTGAGGAAAATGGTAAATCTCCCTTTCCACATTGTACGGTGATCTCCATTCAAAATTTTCAAAGTTTCAAAACTTCGATCTTATGGTCTCAACCATTTGCAGTTCGAAGTTTTGAAACTTTGAGATTGTGAAGGGAATCCATAACTGACTACACTCTGCAAGAAAATGAAATAATGTCATCCAAGTTGACATGGGATATATGACAACCTGACCAAGAATTGTCTTCTAACCAAAAACACTTCACATTAAAAAAAAAAAAAAAACTTGAAACAGGAACATGCCACTGGGTAGTTCAAAACCAGCAATCCTTAATTCAGTTTAGTGCTTTTGTCCCAGTTTAATCTGGGACTTCTTCAGAATGGATTTCATATACAGTCACCACACTTAAAAATGTCATATTACAAGCATGGGATTAGATTAAGTCATTGCGATGCCTCCTATTTCAGTACAAAACCAGAATAAATAAAAAATAATTATACTATTGATCCACAGTGCACCTACTAAATAAATATATTCAATTCAAATATATTTGAATTCAATTCAAATTGAGTAAACCCAATCCGCCTTGTTCTATTGGAAGAATCAGTTTATCCCACTTGACTCTTGCTGTCTTCCCCTACCAGATAAAATCCTTCAGCTCTTTATTAATTGCTATCCACAACTTCTCCCCTGGTTGATAAAAATATGCCTGACCTGTGTATAAGACTAAATAGACTAAAAACATTTTAACTGTATCTTACTATCCATATTCATATAACAGAGCTTCCAATTTCTCAGTTTTTGTATTATCTTTTGTTTAGTCTCTTCCCACATATCCTTAGCTGCCACACCAGAACCATTTTTAATCCATACTCCTAAATATGTCATTTTATCATGCCCCATAAATATGGATATTGCTGAACCAATTTGTGTGTGGGTACATAATTTACCACTATAGCCTTTGTTTTAAGCTTATTAATTTTGTATCCTGAAAAGATTTGAAACTCTCTTAAAATGTTCCACAACACTGTAATATTCTTTTTTTTTGTTTTATATATCAGGGAATACAAATGTTTCTATTGCTCTTCTCATAAAGTCCCAGCTTGCGCTGTCAGATACTTTCTCTGCATCAAGACCCATCAACAACAATGGTATTTTCTTATATTCTGCTTCCCTCTGGATCATCAATGTTTTGTTAATGTCATCAAATGTTTGTCTCCCTTCCATAAAACCACATTGATCCATATCTATCAATTTTGGTATCACGTTTGCCATTCTTTTAACCATTATAAACATAAACACTTTATAATCATGGTTTAACATTGAAAACAGACCTGTATGATGCTGGGTCTGATTAGTCTTTATCCTCTTTAGGTATTACAGCTACCACCACTTTCTTCCAGGATGTTGGTACTTCTCTACTTCTTAAAATACTGTTAAATAAAACCTTTCATATGTTATCAGTTTTTTTCCCTCCTAGCTTCCAAACTTCCACACAAACACCATCTATTCCTGGGACTTTCCTGTAGATTTTTTATACATCACAATATTTATCCCATCTTCTCCTATCTTAACTGTTAATAATTGAACCTCGTCTACCTCTAACCTTGGCATATTTAATTCTTCCATAAACATTTCCTTTTGTACATTTTCCTGATTTTCATATTTCTCTACTTTATACAGACTTTCAAAGAATTTCCAAAATATTTCTAATACTTCTACATGATCTCTTGTTATCTTCCTTGTTATAGGCTTCCTAAGCTTGGTGACAACCCCTTCTTACTTTCTGTTGCCTGAGTCACTGTGCTAAAAGTTTTTGTGCTCTAGAGTTATTATCAAAAACAGTTGCTTAACAGCAATCTTTCTAAACTCATGCATATTATCGAGGTAATACTTTATTTTCTGTTTAGCATTCTGCAATTGCTCCTCTTCTTGTTAGGTGAGAGTCACTCTATTTTGCAATACTTTAACATTTGTCAGTCCCTCTAAATAATTCTTGTAACTTCTTAACCATATCTCCCTTTCTTTTATTTCCACCATTTTTAAACTCCACTTTAATTTTATCCCACTCCTTAGCTATATTTTCAGAAGAAATTTCTATGTTCTCCAGTAGCTCCTGAAAAATTTCCACTACCCATTCCTTAAATTCTTCTCTTTTCAACAGATAGGTGGGGAAATGCCAGCTTCTCATTTTTATTTTACTACCCTGTGTTTTTATTTTAGTTATTATTAACACATGATCTGAAATAGTTATTGGGTGTGTATCAAGACCTTCAATTAAATTAACATGTCCCTGTAAAAATATAAATTCTGTCTAGCCTAGCCCGCTTTTTGTATCTTGGGGAATAATATATAAATTCACTCTGAACTCCTAGTACCAAATTCACATCTTCCATACCAAATATTCTCATAACTTTTTTTTCAAAATTCTAGCCTCCTTTGTTATATTTTCCCTTCTGGGCCCCCAACACATTTCACTGTTGCAAATCAAATTCCAGTCCCCACCTATAAGTAATATTCCTTACTGAAAACTGATTATATCTTCCAGAATTTTATTAAGCTCCATTATAGCAATTTTAGGTAGAATATAAATTCATGTCAGCATAATCCTCTTCCCTTGCCAGTAGCCCCTTAGTACTACAAATCTACCATTATTATATTTTTTTCCTCTTTATCACTATTGGAGCTCCTCTTGCAATTAATTTAAGTATTCTTCTTTCCTTTGCCCCAGCTATTCCACTGAACTTTCTTTATCAAATTCACACATTCATTTCTTTCCAAGTGTGCCTCCTGTAGCATAGCTATTTGCATTTTACATTTCAATATAGATCATACTCTTTCTTTTTTGTATTTATCTGTGAGACCATTGACATTTAACGACATTACAGAAAGCATAATTGTCTTAAAAAGTTATTATTCCCACCTTTTATGTATAACAGTTTTTGTTAAATGTCTAGTTCTAGCTCTTGTGTTACATACATACACTGTTTGGCAGTTTGATCTTTTATATAGTTTCTTGTCATATCCATTGGAGCCAATGTCATATCTTACAAAACTTTTTGTTTTATTGAAAGCCCTCAAAAGAAAACACTCCCCAATACCCCAAAACCTATTAACTTAGTAATAACACACAAAGCTATATACATCTTCAAATGCAGTTTTACCCTCCTAATAGGAACAAATGTTCCAAACTGACAGCCACACTCACAGACTTGAGTTAACCTAAACAAAGTTATTCATGCTAAGATGTATGGTACAGCCTGTGCTTCTACTAAGTGCTGTCTGTTTTTGTCTTTATAGCTCTCTCAGCTGGGAAAATAATTGAACGCTATCGGAGAACATTATCGCTTGGCCATTTCTCTTTATCAGATTGTCTCCTAGAGACATGAGAACCAGATACAAATTTGCTAAGCATACATTTATTTACTAGAACAAAAACTTATAATATTCAGTATTTTTTTCATTTACTTGCTTTCTCTTAAAACTTTTTACTAGAGAAAGCCAAGAGCCTTAATCTAGTCACTCTCCTATGCAATAATGACAAAAAGCACACTACTTTTTTCTATTGTCATGCTTTTTTAAACAGATTTTTCTTCTTCTTCTTCTTTTCTTTTTTTTTTTTACATTGCAGTGCATACATTTCTTAAAAATGAACAAAAAAAGGAAAAAAAATAAGAACACATATTTACATTAGTATCCCCATTACACTTAAAAATAACTGAGAAAAGTTTACTTTATAGCATGCAAAGAAAATCATGTACTATTAAAATAGTACTATTAAGGAAAAAAATGTTTTACTTACAGTTAACTTTCTCCTTCCTCTTCCCCTTTCTAAGTATTTTTCTAGACATTAGTATCATGAAAAAGAACATATGCTTTAGAGTCCCCTGCAAGTTTAACAAAGTCCAAAAAAGTCTAATATTTCCAGATTTGCTTGTTCTGTCACATTTCACAAATATTATTATTGCTTTGTAATCCCACATTTGTCAGTTTCCAAGTTACTGATTTTATTCCTGTTCATCTCCCAAATCTTGTTTCTGCTTCATTTCCTATGTACTCTCAGTTATTCTAGTCAACTTGTGTTTTTTTTCCTTCTTTTGATCATTTCACATTGAAACATTGGAAAATGTTTCACTGGTGCATTCTCTGTGTGGTGTTTATTAATAATAATACACAAAGCTATATACATCTTCAAATGCAGTTTTACCCTCCTAGTAGGAACAAATAAGAACAAGAAGCAGAATCTCATGTTTCATAACTCACTTTTTGTTGGACAAATTTTTGTATTAACTCCTTTGCATGTACTTCATCAAAAAATGATTTTGTCCCTCCAGGGAAAAATATTTTGAAGATAGCTGGGTACTGCAATTTGAATCTCATGCCTGCTTCTAGACATTCCCTGAATAATGGAATAAATATACTCTTTCTTCTGCCTGGTGTACAATGGGTAATCATTCTCTACAAATACTCTGCTGTCTCCCACTTTTAGTACTTTGTCCTTATGCCGCAGTTTTGTCAGAATCAACTCCTTCTGCTGGTAAGATTGCATCTTTACTATTAAAGGTCTAGGTTTCTTTCCTCATAGCTAGTTTTGGAGTATACAAACAATGTGCCCTTTCAGTTAACAATTCCTGTTGTGGAATACCATTCCAGTTGCTTATTTGGGCTTTCATAAAATTAATAGTTTGTTCCTTCCAGCTTCTCTTTTACAGCAGAAAATCACATGTTTTCCATACATGATCTGTCCTCTAATTTTATTATTTTTGAAACGTTGTTTCTTGTGCAGTCTCATATTCAGGCAGCCTGTTCTTCATTTCGACCTCTGAGTTTTGCAGTTTTATCTCATCATCTGAATATCTGTTTAAAGCGTATTCCATTTTCCAGCCTTTTGTTATTTGAGTTAATATACTCCATCAGTGTTTTGTTTATTTTAATCAAGTCTGTGTGCAGTTGTCTTATACTTTCCTCTAGGTTACTGGAAGTCATGTCTGGTGCTTGTACTGCTTTTTGCTGAACAGCTATAGTACATTTCCCAGTCAGAGTTTTTCCCTCACCTTTTGTAGATAGGTTTCCTTCAGGTCATCTATATTTCTTTTCTCCTGGCATACAGGTAGTGCACTTACTATCCAGTTACTAAAATTTATCCAGAAGTATAAGTCCACTGACTTTTTCTGCTAAGTTTCTATTTTTCACACTGAGAGTGCTAGAATTAAGCTGTTACTCTCATGTGCAGCCATATTGGAAGTCCTAAAAATATTACTTGCTGAGCTGGACAGATGAATCATTAACAAGTTTAAAGTAGTTTTAGTACTTTCTATGAAAAATTAACAGTTAATGGGAAAATAGATCTGCTGCTTCTTGTATTGACTTAAATCAGTTATGTAGTTTCAGATAATTTTAGACAGATATGCATGCTCATTTATTTGGGGATATATTGCTTGAAAACTGAAAAATGCTCCTGAAACTCACCTTTGTGTTATTTGATTCTTGAACCTCTCAGTCCTCACACTGTAGCAGCACTCACTGGTGTTTCATCAAGTGGACACCAAAACTGCTTAAACTAGTTTGATGAGTAATATGATTACTCTACAACACCAAGTCTTGTCAGAATATCTAGAGGATTTGATGTACTCAACAGACATCAACAGCATAGTTAGAAACATGTACACTGAGGAGTTAGTCAACAAACAACCATTTTACCTACTGAGATATTAGTAAAGGCTGTTTTACTGATTGTGAAGTACAAACTAGATGACATTCTAACTCAATGGTTAGACCCTGGAAAACATCAACTCCACAGTCACTGCTTTTCATAGGAAATCATTTGCCAGTGTGGTGTCTATGTATACACTGGCAGTGAATACTTTCTTTTGGAAAGTCCTCCCTTCTTCATGTTTCTGTGATCATGGAGATAGTATATTTAAGTTCAGGGGGGCTTGCCCTCCTGCAAAAATACAGGGATGGTTCCTCACTGAGATGTAGGTTGATAAGTCATAGTGGAAGAGGCAGCAAGTGCTAAAGCAAGACACAGTTATATGATGCACCATATTTAAGGAACTGTGGATAACTGACTGTAGACTGCACTAAGTATTTACAAAATACACACTGAGTGTTTATGTAAAAGATAACTATCAAAAACACATTTAACATGACATAAGTCCTAATGAATTGTGATGCCCATGGAAACTGTGAAGTATGCCACTGAATTATAAGAAATGAATACATGTATGAGTGAACCATTAACAAAGTAGTTAATAAACCTATTCAAAGATTGCCATATTTTTGTTGCAGAAAAAAATATACTTTGCCAAAGACTGCTGGCTTGATGAAAAGTTTGGATAAAGTGCTATTAAAAGTTACATAATGGCAAATGAAAATACCACACTGACAAACATAAAAGGAAAATAAGGTAATTGAAAGTATTGCTATGATTAGCCATCTCTTGTGATTTAGATGAGTTCACTTAGCAGAAGGATGTGGCTGCCAACAGCTCATTTACGATGGAGGGAGGGAGGTGACTCTGTTTCATCACTTGGGTGGCACCTAGTGGAAGTACTAGCAGAAGCCCATGAGCATAAATGCATTTAGCTGAGTTAATATGAAAAAACACACTCCCTGTGGAAAGTGACACAAAGCTCAGATAGCCACCATGAAGGATTGGGGTGCTCCGTTGGGGAAGGGTAGGCTACAGCACATGGCCAACAAGCTGGCCCACTCCTTTCTACCCAACTCATACAACTTTGGCATGAATGAACCTAATGGACTACCTGTGCAGAAACAAAAGGACTGCAGGGCTTTTGCCTAGCCTGAGGAAGCTCATCTCTGGCCCTATGGAATGAATAGGGCAATTGGATTCAAAAGTACCACTGGTATGGTCCTACAAATGAAAAAAGAAATAGTATTGCAGGGACTAAGACAGACTTAAAACCCATAACAGATGGTTTCTGTGACGAGTGTTAGATATTCACCATCTAGAAATACTAATCTACCAACAAATGGTCCCAGGTACATGTGCTTCACTTCACAGGTATCTGGAGTACCACTTGACATACAAGTAGTTACTGTACCAAATACTGTTCAACATGGAACTGATGACCAGGTCAGCAGTATCAGGAGTATCATTTGACATGGATCTGGTCACTAAATCAGAGGTGCTTGGAGTACTATTGAGTTTACAGCTTTAAAAACTGTGGGCCTTGTTTATAAAACCCTAGATTATTTTATAATCAGTGATTGTCAATAGGCATAGGGTGCAGTAGATATTCACAATTCATAAAAGTAATCTATACTCAGCATAAACAGCTTGTGGCCCAGAGGAAACTGTATATGTTAAGCATCCTTTGCCAGATTCAGAAACCGATAGTAGAAACTACGACATGCAAACCGATAGTAGCAACTACAACATGCAAGGAAGGCAGGTCTGTCTTCAGCATTCTGTAAAAAGATTTACAGCATACCAAGCAATGTTTTTCTTCACAGTAATGCATGTCTAAACTGTATACTTTGTGGCTATGGCTGCCCAGTGCAACTACAGTGAATTATTATACTGCAGTTATAATGTAACGATCACCCATCCCCTCTGCCTCACATCTTAAACTCATTCATCCTTTACTCACCCTGCTCATTCCTCACCCTAAGCCTTCCTCTCACCACCCTCTCCTTCCGTCTGTCTAAGTTTTTGTACATACTATCACTCCTGAATATAATATAAATGCACAATTATTTGAATGTTTCAAGATGACTTGTTTTACAATGTCTGCACATTGTACTACATCTTCTATTACGAATCTTAAGAATGTTTATTTGTATCTGCCATTGCTATATTGTTTTTTTTATTTGTTGCTTAATACTGTCTTTTGTGCACTTCTTCTATCATACTACTGTACACTCCCGGGCAGACCCAAAAATCACTCCAGTTGGATCAGTGCTCTACCCTGGTCAACAAAGAATAAATACATGAATAAAATAATAAAGATTAAAAAAAAAAATACCTGGGCATCCATCTAGTTGCTTGGTGAGTTCCACCCCCAGAATGACATAATTTTCATGTCAGTTGCTAAGTGAGGGCTAAGTCACCCTGCAAATGCACAAAGCATTTGAAGGCCCATAATTAATTATCTGTATGGGTTTGTTCAGAATTGCTGTGTGATAATGCTAAGTGGGAGACAATGTGCTCAGTGACCGTGGTTACAGAGCTTCTCTTCCCAACTTTTAAATACTACTCTGTATCTGGGGGTCAGCAATGATGTGATTAAAGTCTCAGTCAGTAATATTCTAACACAAATATAAGTGTGTGTGTGTGTGTGTGTGTGTGTGTGTGTGTGTGTGTGTGTGTGTGTGTGTGTGTGTGTGTGTGTGTGTGTAAGACTACCATTATTTGGCAAAGAATACATCTAGCAATTAAAATTGAACATGGAATTTATTTTCATTTTTGTGCAAATATTTGCAAAATGGCCACCAAAAGAAACTGAAAAAGTCACAGTTACCTAAGAGTACAAAATGCTGTGCTGCAACCCTCAAACAAACAAAAATGGGTATGAATCTGGAGTTAATGAAAGGGTGTCTAACTCTTGAGAATCAATCAATTATTCCTTTGTTAAACAGGTAATACTTAAGAATTAAACTTCTTCAGAACAATAAAATGACATGCAACTGTTTAATTTATAGTCAATTTAAATTACAATTAGTTTGTCCATTAGTTAATTACACTGATTAAATACTAGTTAAAGTCATAGTGCAGGTACAAGAATACATATGTAATAATAGCAGCCACCATAACTGCTCTTTGTAACAAGATTTTCTCAACCTTCCATATAATTCATCCTATTCCTAATAACTGTAGAATGATACATAAATAATATAACACAATACAATATCATACTGTACTTTTATATACATTTTGTAAACATTTTATAAATAAATAACATTTTATAAATAAATAACATGATCAAGTGAAGTATAAATAATTAAAAACTCATGTATAATATGTAATACATATATTTTGTGTAGTACATATCGGTGGTGGTGCTGCGGTAGGATTGTCGCCTCACAGCTAGACGTTGTCCATTCGATTCTCAGCTAGAGCGTCTTCTGTGTGGAGACATGCGTGAATGGGCGTACCTTCATTGAAGGTTGTGCGTCAGGGATGGCAACTCGGCACGTAAAAATCTACTGCCAATCATTAGCGGAAATGAGTTCCACTGTGGCGACCCCTAACCGGGAAAAGCCGAAAGACACAAACAATATATTTAAATATACTTCTTTAAAAAATGTGTGTATGTATATACATTTATAAAAACATTCTTTTATTTAATTATATTGTTCTATATTATTTATTATTTCATTTTATTTTATTTTATTTTATTTTGTTTGCTCTGAGTTTTAAGGCTGGTAGTAGGGAAGTATGGTCATTCATCCCAGAGGGGGTAGTTGCATTCAGCCGTAACTGCCAAATTAATTCCCTAAAACACAATTTATTCTTCCAGTCACCTCCTCTACTGTCCTTAGGGACCATTTCCAATATCCAAAATTTAAAATCAGCATTTGTACAAAACATAGTGTGTCTATAATGTGCATTAGTTTCCCTTCTTCTATTAACATCATACATATGTTCATATATTCTCTGACGGAGATGTCTTTCCATTTTTCCCCACATAGTATGCCCAACAGTATGTACAGTATGTTAAATAAACAATCCCTTTGGTATAACAAGTATAATGTCCCTTACCCTTAAGTGTAAATGGGATGGTAGGTAAAATTAAGTCCCCCTTGTGTGCAACAAATGTTCATTGTGAGCATCTCCCACAACAGAAGGCCCCCTTATTGTTCATCAGGTCACCATTCTCATTTCTAGACTTCTCCAAAATATCTTTGAGATTGAAACCCCTTCTAAAACTGTACATCAAACGCTTGTCAAATAATTCTAATCTATTAGGCATACTCCTGAACATATCCCATGTTTTGTTAATAGCCTTTCTCATTATAGCAGTACCTGTGTTGTATGTCATAACTAAAAAAGGAGTAGTTTTGTCTGTTGGGTGAATCCCACTGTTTACCACAATGTCACCTGATTTTGAACTTTGGTTCACATTGTTGTATTCAGAGTTTAATAGGGGTATAAACCTTGTACCCCATCCCTTTATCACTTCTTCCTTCATGGAGTTTATAAGGGTGTCAGGGTAGCCTCTCTCCAAAAATAGTTGGTGTACATATTCCAATTCATTTATAAAATCTACGTAGTTTGAGGTCATCCTGGCTACCCTAACCATTTGTCCTTTAATAATATTCTTTTTCTGTAAAGGGGGATGGTTACTATCGTAATGTAAATAGGAGTTGGAAAACCAGAACTTCCTAAAAATTCTCGACACATATTTTTTATTCAAAGTATCCTTTACTATACATACATCAAGGTAGTGTATCTCATCTGTGTTAAATTCATGGGAAAACCTAAGGAATTCAGTAGAGCTATGAAAAGATTCCATCACTTTGGGTATGTCATCCTCAGTACCCTTCCAAACTATAAAAATATCGTCCAAAAAACGAAAATATTTGACAATGTTATCCATGAATGGGGAGGTAAATACATAGTGTAATTCCCAATATAGCATGACTATATTAGCATAAGTGGGGGCACAAGCTGCCCCCATAGCCACGCCATCTAAATGGTGAAAAATATCCCCCTGAAAATAAATGTAATTGTTTTTAAGGACCAACTCCATATTTTCCAACACTAACCTAAATTTGTGTTTATTAAGAAATTTGAATTCTGTTAACATGTATTCAAACCACTCTAACCCTATGTTGTGTGGTATAACAGAAAACAAATCCTTAACATCTATGGTAAGGAATGAGTACTGAGGTTCAAAATTTAATTGATTTATTTTCTTTAAAAGATCCCAGGAATCAATCAAAATATATGGATATAATTTATGAAAAGATTTCAATTTTGTGTCTACATAGACAGCTAATGGTTGGGTTAAACCATCTGATGCCACAATAGGTCTTAATGGTGGGTTTTGATTGTCTTTGTGCACCTTAGGGATGCCAAATATGGTAAACAGAACTGGTTTCTCAACTTTGAAATATCTATACAGTTTGTCATCAATTAGCCCCTGAAGCAAATTGTCCTCAATAATAAGATTTATCTTTTTGTATGCTGTATTGAGTTAATTCCTAGATATAATGGTGTAACATCCCTCTGTATCTACAATTTCCATCATTTTTGCAATATAAGACCAATTTTCCATTAAAACAACCCCACCACCTTTGTCGGGCTTCATAACCCTTATATTGGAATAATAGTGTGTAATTTTTTCCAAGGTCACCCTTTCCTCTAAATTCAAGTTTGTGTAAGGGTGTCTATTTTTATTTTTATAATAACTGGATTTTATTTCCTTTATTAACACCCTCTCAAAATTACTAATGTCATTGTGTAGGGGGGGGTGTACATACTTCTCACCAAGTCACCTCATGATCTAATGGACCAGTGGTCTTGTAATTTAGTATTGGACACTAAAACCTCCAAATTTAATTTTCTAGTGAATAGTTTTACATCTAGGATGATACCAGCCAAATCAACATGTTTAGCTGGTACAAAAGTGAAACCTTTTTTAAATAAAGAAAAATGTCTATCTTCGATGTTAATATCAGTGTAATTGTACATAAAAAATTACAACCATTCACTTGATTGGAAACATAATGATGTGTGTCAATACTAAAATGGTGTTCTCCGTACTGTTCAGTATCCATACTTTTATTTTCAACTTCCAAGTTCTCATTACTAATGGAGCTAAATAGTGTTATGTCATTTCTAATCAGTACTGTCTGTTCCTCTGGTGTCTCTGAGGTTGTTCCTGCATAACTTGTACGTATGTTGGGTGTGCTGGCAAATTCCGGATCCTTTCGGACCTCCTTTGCCCCTCCTGTTCTAAAGGGACATCATACTCACTATTCTCCTCATTGCAAGTGTGTTCATACCGATGAACATTCCCTTCCAATTGTGTTTCGTTTCCCCCTTGTTCCCAATAGTGGGGCCTTACATTTGAATTAGAATGACCTACCTGTTTAAACTCTCTCCTTTTAAAATAGTTATTGAAGTGCTCTTTTTTATGACCCACAATATATGCCTCTTGTTTCTCATAGGCCCTATCATCCCTATCTAGCTTACCCAGCTTTCTCTTATAGTTTTTAGCCGTATTATTGTCAACATCATTTAAAACCCTAAAGTAATCATGCATGTACTCCTGCACAGTAAACAGTAAATCTTCACAAATTTCATTGTTAATTCTGTCAATATTGTCCTTTAACTCATCAATTAAAGTGTTATTATTATTAAACATAGCTCTCATAAGAGCTATACCACAATCATTTAAAATGTCCACAATTTCATTAAATGGTTAAATAGAAGCTTCGGTCACACGGATCTAAAAGAACGTGGTAATAAGAAACAAGACACTTCGTATCAGGAGAAGTGTAAACTTTTAAAAGTTTATATGTTAAAATTCAAAAACTTGAACCTTGATAATTGGTTTTCAACTGTTTAACTGAATGTATTAAGAGGAAACATGTGCCTAAGGGTCTTAGACTCAACATGTTTCCGAACAATATTATATCAGGTTCAGCGTTTTTAATGAAATTGTGGACATTTTAAATGATTGTGGTATAGCTCTTATGAGAGCTATGGTTAATAATAATAACACTTTAATTGATGAGTTAAAGGACAATATTGACAGAATTAACAATGAAATTTGTGAAGATTTACTGTTTACTGTGCAGGAGTAGAAGCATGATTATTTTAGGGTTTTAAATGATGTTGACAATAATACGGCTAAAAACTATAAGAGAAAGCTGGGCAAGCTAGATAGGGATGATAGGGCCTATGAGAAGCAAGAGGCATATATTGTGGGCCGTAAAAAAGAGCACTTCAATAACTATTTTAAAAGGAGAGAGTTTAAACAGGTATGTCATTCTAATTCAAATGTAAGGCCCCACTATTGGGAACAAGGGGGAAACAAAACACAATTGGAAGGGAATGTTCATCGGTATGAACACACTTATAATGAGGGGAATAGTGAGTATGATGTCCCTCTAGAACAGGAGGGGCAAAGGAGGTCTAAAAGGATCTGGAATTTGCCAGCACACCCAACATATGTACAAGTTATGCAGGAACAAGCTCAGAGACACCAGGGGAACAGACAGTACTGATTAGAAATGACATAACACTATTTAGCGCCATTAGTAGTGAGAACTTGGAAGTTGAAATAAAAGTATGGATATTGAACAGTACGGAGAGCACCATTTTAGTATTAACACACATCATTGTGTTTCCAATCAAGTGAATGTTTGTAATTTTTTTATTTACAATTACACTGGTATTAACATCGAAGATAGACATTTTTCTTTATTTAAAAAAGGTTTCACTTTTGTACCAGCTAAACATGTTGATTTGGCAGGTATCATCCTAGATGTAAAACTATTCACTAGAAAATTAAATTTGGAGGTTTTAGTGTCCAATACTAAATTACAAGACCAGTGGTCCATTAGATCATGAGGTGACTTGGTGAGAAGTATGTACACCCCCCCCTACACAATGACATTAGTAATTTTGAGAGGGTGTTAATAAAGGAAATAAAATCCAGTTATTATAAAAATAAAAATAGACACCTTTACACAAACTTGAATTTAGCGGAAAGGGCGACCTTGGAAGAAATGACACACTATTATTCCAATATAAGGGTTATGAAACCCGACAAAGGTGGTGGGGTTGTTTTAATGAAAAATTGGTCTTATATTGTAAAAATTATGGAAATTTTAGATACAGAGGGACATTACACCATTATATCTAGGAATTAACTCAATATAGCATACAAAAATATCTTATTATTGAGGACAATTTGCTTCAGGGGTTAATTGATGACAAACTGTATAGATATTTCAAAGTTGAGAAAACAGTTCTGTCTACCATATTTGGCATCCCTAAGGTGCACAAAGACAATCAAAACCCACCTTTAAGACCTATTGTGGCATCAGGTGGTTCTAAAACCCAACCATTAGCTGTCTATGTAGACACAAAATTGAAACCTTTTCATAAATTGTATCCACATATTTTGATTGATTCCTGGGATCTTTTAAAGAAAATAAATCAATTAAATTTTGAACCTCAGTACTCATTCCTTACTATAGATGATAAAGATTTGTTTTCTGTTATATCACACAACATAGGGTTAGAGTGGTTTGAATACATGTTAACGGAATTCAAATTTCTTAATAAACACGAATTTAGGTTAGTGTTGGAAAATATGGAGTTGGTCCTTAAAAACAATTACATTTATTTTCAGGGGGATTTTTTTCACCAGTTAGATGGCGTGGCTATGGGGGCAGCTTGTGCCCCCACTTATGCTAATATAGTCATGCTATATTGGGAATTACACTATGTATTTACCTCCCCATTCATGGATAACATTGTCAAATATTTTCGTTTTTTGGACGATATTTTTATAGTTTGGAAGGGTACTGAGGATGACATACCCAAAGTGATGGAATCTTTTCATAGCTCTACTGAATTCCTTAGGTTTTCCCATGAATTTAACACAGATGAGATACACTACCTTGATGTATGTATAGTAAAGGATACTTTGAATAAAAAATATGTGTCGAGAATTTTTAGGAAGTTCTGGTTTTCCAACTCCTATTTACATTACGATAGTAACCATCCCCCTTTACAGAAGAAGAATATTATTAAAGGACAAATAGTTAGGGTAGCCAGGATGACCTCAAACTACGTAGATTTTATAAATGAATTGGAATATGTACACCAACTATTTTTGGAGAGAGGCTACCCTGACACACTTATAAACTCCATGAAGGAAGAAGTGATAAGGGGATGGGGTACAAGGTTTATACCCCTATTAAGCACTGAACACAACAATGTGAACCAAAGTTCAAAATCAGGTGACATTGTGGTAAACAGTGGGATTCACCCAACAGACAAAACTACTCCTTTTTTGGTTATGACATACAACACAGGTACTGCTATAATGAGAAAGGCTATTAACAAAACATGGGATATGTTCAGGAGTATGCCTAATAGATTAGAATTATTTGACAAGCATTTGATGTACAGTTTTAGAAGGGGTTTTAATCTCAAAGATATTTTGGAGAAGTCTAGAAATGAGAATGGTGACCTGATGAACAATAAGGGAGCCCTCTGTTGTGGGAGATGCTCACAATGAACATTTGTTGCACACAAGGGGGACTTAATTTTACCTTCCATCCCATTTACACTTAAGGGTAAGGGACATTATACTTGTTATACCAAAGGGATTGTTTATTTAACATACTGTACATACTGTTGGGCATACTATGTGGGAAAAATGGAAAGACATCTCCATCAGAGAATATATGAACATATGTACGATGCTAAGAGAAGAAGGAAACTAATGCACTTTATAGACACACTATGTTTTGTACAAATGCTGATTTTAAATTTTGGATATTGGAAATGGTCCCTAAGGACAGTAGAGGGGGTGATTGGGAGAATAAATTGTGTTTTAGGGAATGAATTTGGTAGTTACGGCTGGATGCAACTACCCCCCCCCCCCCCGGGATGAATGACCATACTTCTCTACTACCAGCCTTAAAACTAATAAAATAAAATAAAATGAAATAATAAATAATATAGAACAATATAATGAAATAAAACAATGTTTTTATAAATGTATATACATACACACACATTTTTTAAAAAAGTATATTTAAATATATGTACTACACAAAATATATGTATTACATATTATACATGAGTTTTTAGTTATTTATACTTCACTTGATCGTGTTATTTATTTATAAAATGTATATAAAAGTACAGTATGATATTGTATTGTGTTGTATTATTTATGTATCATTCTACAGTTATTAGGAATAGGATGAATTATATGGAAGGTTGTGAAAATCTTGTTACGAAGAGCAGTTATGGTGGCTGCTATTATTACATATGTATTCTTGTACCTGCACTATGACTTTAACTAGTATTTAATCAGTGTAATTAACTAATGGACGAACTAATTGTAATTTAAATTGACTATAAATTAAACAGTTGCATGTGATTTTATTGTTCTGAAGAAGTTTCCGGATAGGAAATGAAAGCGCTAAAACCTATTGTTTTAATGTGTTTTAATAAATCGGAATTGACAACGAATTATACATGGGACTGCCTTCATTGAGATCCTGTGCATGGAGATTTTTAAACGTATTGTTTTTTTCTTGTCTCCATGGTACATTTGTTTGGTGTTAATACTTAAGAATGAACTGTGTATGCATCTGTTAATCAAGAGCTGTGTAAGCATGAAAACAAAATGGCGCCTGGGACATACTCACTTAGGTACCAGAGCAAATCAGACTAGAGGGTGTACCAGGACTTGAAACTGCACACTCATGAAGTCTCAGCAAATCTCCTAAATGTTCCCAACAGTACTGATGTGAAGCAACAAGCTAGGTCTACTAGTACTCTGTTGGAAGACTGACCACATGTCTTCATGATGATTGCAACTAAAGAAAAGCAACATTTGTGTCTAATAAAAATGGTGCCATTCATTTACATGGATTCATAAATTTTATAATAGATTCCAGATGAGAAAGAGAAAATATAGAAATAAACATGCTGAAAAAATGGTAACAAATACAAAATGGCAGAGAGGGCTAAAAATAAAAGTATGCCCACCCAACTAACTCTGCACATTGTTCAGTGTTTTCAGACATCCATGCAGCACATCCCCAATAGCAGTAAAATCAAGACCATCTAAATGCATCAAAAGCCAAATGGACAGACTAATAGTGATGAAGATACATATAACCATAGCCAGATTTCCCAATGTATGACTGACCAGACTATTAACCACAGAAGAATGGATGACCACTCTACTCACAAGAAACAAATGGATGACCACCCTACTTCTACAGGTGGAAAGAACCACATACCATAAATGATGGAGACCATAGTTATGCCCACAAACTGGTGGATAACCAGAATTTCATCAGATAATGGATAACCATGATGACATTGCAAGATCTACCACATGGGTGATAACCATGACAGATGATTTCCATGCATAGGAGAATTACACATTGTTTTCTGTTGTCTAATATTATCAACATGTGTAGAATAATACCAAGGTAAGGAACTCTACTCAGATATTGTTGGGACAGATGGTTCTAGTCAGGCCACTGATGTAACTCAGAAATGTTACACTGAATGTTTGATGGTTATGAAAGCTTGGAAGAGCTACAGAGATTTTATCCTGAACATATGAATTGCCTTTGCCAGGCTTCAGCTGGTGGACAGCAAGGAAATATCATGGACTAAATTGCTTACCAGTACTATTTCAGGATGATTTCCCCATACCTACCTTCTTACAGCTGAACATTAGCTGCCATCAGTTCTACTCTTCATTCACTAGACCCACATTAGCCTCTCTTGGGCTCAGTCTAACCTATATAAGAGGCTGGTAAGAAGGTCAAGAACACTAGTGTAGCATCATACTGCTGCCTGGAAGTGTGCCCTAACTCCACCACCCCCAAGACAGCCTTTCATGCTCTGTGATGGCTACTTTCCAGGGATGCATGCTCACTTCCACATATGCACAACTTCGCAACTAAGTACCCATAGATGGATCATGGTCAAATGGGGCTCTAGACAGGGTAAAGGACCCTCCACAGCCTTATCAATATCCCATTACTTGACTGTGTCTCCCCAAATACCATAAAACAATGTTGAAACCTGTCAGAGTACATACTGTTTTTTTCTTTACTTTCATAATGGTTATAAAGAAATATATTTAATTTAAAACTTTTATTTCAAAATTTCCAGCAAAAATATTGGCAGACATTTGCTAAACAAAACAAAACACACTCACAGTGAAAACAGATTTAGCATGTGCAATAGTAAAATTCTATTCCTTTAAAATTCACATTTATTAATATGTCTGTCAACCCATTAAACTACAAGAGACATGCCTGTATAGTGAAAAGGTATATAGGGAAACACTAATTAGCTGCTATGTAAAGTGTACATGAATACAAGAGATAAATGTGTAATGCATTTGCTAGCAGGCTGGAACAGCCCACTGGATGTGAGCATCCCTTTTTGGAGGCAGCCCAGGAGCCCTATCTGATCAAGTGACTGGGTCAGAGTTACATAGAAGACAAATAAAGACTGGGGAATCAAAGCCTGTACTACAAGAAGCATCTCATTTATAGCTCATAGCCTTACTAATCTGCAGTAAGCAGCAGACAAACATATAATCCAACATAGTGCATTTTACACTGGCATGTCTGCAAAAATCAAACTAAATTAAAAATATATTTATAATTAGTGATTTGTCACTTTTCTTTCCTTCATGGTTGTTTTAGTGTTGTAATTATGTATTTTTGCAATAATTGTTTCATTGTTTGTGACCATTTTCCCCTATTTCTCTGTTACTTTCATTGCACAATGCTCCATCTCCATATAATTCTCTGTGGAATGCCATCTGACCTTTGATGTCATGTAAGGCATTCCACTAAGTCTGTCAGTTCAGTGCATGAAAGCAATTATGAGAACTGTGGTGTGTTTTCTAGTGATAGCAGAGATGTCCAATTTGTTTATTTAACTTCTGATGTAGGACTTAGCACTTCTTACAAGGATGGCCTTTACTTGAGTTCAGTAGGAAGTTCAAATGACAGTGATGTTGATGCTGATGAGGCAGTGTGGCCTTATCCATACCACAGTGAAAGGGGTTTTGGAAATCACTAATAGATTGGATTCTGCTAGGATGTAATGAATTTCTTTTGCTGCTGATTACCACATGAAATATATACTTAATTATTGTTATACATATACACACACAGACACTTGATCTTGGCAAGGAAGTGAAATTTGATGCAGTATTTAAATTCTTCTTTATGTAATGAGAACTTTTTTCTGAAGAAAATGTAATATAAAACCCAAATGATTAGACTGGAAAACTGAATGTAAATGCATTTACAGTATTTTTATCCTATCATCACTGGCACCCAAGAAAAAGTAAGAGCAAGTGTCTGGAAAAAGCCTGCCATGCTTCAGTATTTCCAGCACTACTCTGGCACAGCTTACCTAATATGATGTCATACTGGGGTGGAGTGTCTCAGAAAAATATGTTTCAGAATCAGAATACCAAGAGAAGTTCTGTCATGACAGTCTCAGCTAGGAATTAAATAATTCCACCAAAGAAATCACAATAGTTGCAGCTATGGTAAGTAACTCTGCTATCACAAAGCATGCAAAAGAAAATTAAAACAAAAGTGTGACAAATCACTTTAAATATCAACACTAAACCCATATACTTCATGCTGTCCAGTTTATTCACAGACAAATAAACACATTATCAACAGTCAGGAAAACAAATAAACCAAGGAACATACCCAAAGAACATGGCTCATATGATGATACTCCTCTTTAGTAAAATAAATTCCTTCCTTTACATCATATGTACTCTGGAATGCAAGAACCAAGTTTTTATACACAGACACACACAGCCGTGATCATTAATTACAACCCCTTATGTGGTTATCTCTAGGGGCATAGCCACGGTGGTACAGCAGTCGCATTGTTACCTCACAGCAAGAGGTTCTCCCGTTCGATTCTCGGCTTGGCTTGGGAGTGCCTTCTGTGTGGAGTCTGCATGTCCTCCCCATGGTTGGGTAGCGTTCGAAAGACATGTGTGTGTAAATGGGCATGTCTTCATTGAAGGTTGGTCGTCGAGCTGGCACCTCGGCGTTTCGTAAAAATCTACTGCCAATCATTAGTGGACCGGAGTTCCGCTGTGGCGACCCCTTACCGGGAAAAAGCCGAAAGACAGACGTGGTTGTCTCTAATTTTTGATCCTTATGAAATGATTAAATAAATACATAAATAATGGCCTAGAAGTGTATTTCATTTTCCTGCTATGAGAGCCGCACTATACAACCCATTGTACCATCATGCCCTCCCAACCTCTTAGCTCAAGAATCAAACAGAAAGACCCAAAATCAGGAACAGATTTTTAAATATTTCTCTTATGTATTTAGAAAGTTGCTAGTGTAACAGGATGTGACGATAGGAGGTACTGCCAATCATGCTAGGAGAAATACGGCAGTGAATTTGTAACATATGCCAGCACAGCTAGCCGTAATTTTGTAAAGAATTATATGGCATTTGTGTATTAAACTGATTTGTACAGATGCTTGTGTTTAAAAATGTATTTGTAAATTTGCTTGTGTTAAAATATATAAACAGTGTGGCCTGCTGGAAAGAAAAGAAATGTACATGCATTATTGCAACTGAATTAAATGTATATGTTTCAACAGAGGATACTGGCAGAGCAGAGGTTAATCACAATCCAGCTGTAGCAAACTTTAAAATATATCTGAAATTAAATTACTTTATGAGTTAAACCATAAAGAAGTTATCCCACAGTTTTGAATGGAGCCAGTGAAACAATGTCTGTGCTACAGAACAGGTTGTAGCTCCTGTAGGAAAAGCATACCTCTCAGCCGTAATTTTGTAAAGAATTATATGGCATTTGTGCATTAAACTGATTTGTACACATGCTTGTGTTTAAAAATGTATTTGTAAATTTGCTTGTGTTTAAATATATCAACAGTGTGGCCTGCTGGAAAGAAAAGAAATGTACATGCATTATTGCAACTGAATTAAATGTATATGTTTCAACAGAGAATACTGGCAGAGCAGAGGTTAATCACAATCCAGCTGTAGCAAACTTTAAAATATATCTGAAATTAAATTACTTTATGGGTTAAACCATAAAGATGTTTTCCCACAGTTTTGAATGGAGTCGGTGAAACAATGTCTGTGCTACAGAATAGGTTGTAGCTCCTGTAGGAAAAGCATACCTCTCAGCCATAATTTTGTAAAGAATTATATGGCATTTGTGCATTAAACTGATTTGTACAGATGCTTGTGTTTAAAAATGTATTTGTAAATTTGCTTGTGTTAAACTATAACAACAGTGTGGCCTGCTGGAAAGAAAAGAAATGTACATGCATTATTGCAACTGAATTAAATGTATATGTTTCAACAGAAAATACTGGCAGAGCAGAGGTTAATCACAATCCAGCTGTAGCAAACTTTAAAATATATCTGAAATTAAATTACTTTTTGGGTTAAACCATAAAGAAGTTTTCCCACAGTTTTGAATGGAGCCAGTGAAACAATGTCTGCTACAGAATAGGTTGTAGCTCCTATAGGAAGAGCATACCTCTCAACCTGGAATGATCAACAATCTGGACAAAGGCCCATGAGAAGTAGGTACAAATGGCTAAAAATCTGTATGCTGATTAACATAAAATTTGCATACCTAACTATGTAACCTTGCTCACCCCAGTGGAATTGTGGGATATCAACTTTTAAACGCAAATTAAAGAACAGACAAAATTATAAAAATATAATTAACTGTGTCTCTGACCTTGTACATGGCAGCCATGAAAGCAAATAACAGACATCTTATATTGATAAAGCATGAACCAGGACTGGTTTGGACTCTTTGACTCTGGTGTGGACCACTGCATGCATTGTTCAACTGTACTCTGCATTACTGTCATTTCCATACAATTAACTGTATCCAGAAATGAGCAATTTTCAGACTGCTTTTCTAAACTGCACTGCACAGTACAAACCTCTGCATAATGTGATAGCTTAATTTCAACTACATAGTTATAGTCTATTATCTGCCTAAGCATAACACTCTTCCCTGGATATACACTAGGATCACAATCTCAGCAGTTAATATCACATTTCACTTTGTGTTACTTCACCTGCTATCATTTGCTGAAACACCTTAACTTTGCTCACACAAAGGATGCTTTATATGGATATCTAAGCAAAACTTGCCACCGCTCACACCTCGGATTCAGTGATGAATAACAGCTCTGAAAATCCAAATCCGCTGTAGCAAATGCGTCAAAATAGTAACGCTGAACACCAATGAACAAAAATAATTTATTTAAGCCAAACAACTCAATGTAGCTTTTCATCGGCGCTTTGCACCAACTTCTTCAGAATTTAAAAACAGAAAACTCGTGCCATTACAATGGCTTACATAAATGCAATAAAACTAAACATGTGATCAACACGCCCCTCCTCCTTCCACCTAATTTAAAGGTACTGAGCTCACCGAGCATAACTTTAAAATGACAATGATTGCTGCCTAGAATCTAAAATTAAAATTAAAGTTTTACTAATCATTATGATTGATTACCTCAAACAACCATATATATGAAAACTATAAAAAACATATTCTATACATATATGTCTATTATAAATTATTACTGAAAAATAATATTGAAAGATCACAAAAAACATTTTAAACTACATTATTACAAAGTACAAACATTTAAATGCCCATTCTATCTAAGGCATAAAATACAATCAAAAATGCAACTAAATTACTTTAACTTATTATCACTTGTTTTAACGAGATTATTTAGCTGCCGGAGCCTCAAGGGAACATAAGCTACCATGAAAGATAATGTCCAGTACTACACTAATAGGATATGCCCTACCTCTCTAAGCTTCTCAGTTTGAGAACACTACTAATTGATAGCATGTTATTGAGGCCAGGGTAGTGGTAAGCCTCCAATTTTAACTGCCACATTAATTCTCTGAATTCTAATCTCAGAGATTCCGGGCCCCCCCTATTCTCTAAGCAAACTTGGTCTATCACCAAAAAGGTGAACTCATGACCAGGGTTATCCTTAATGTGCTTTGCCAAGGCGTTTTCCATCTTCTCCTTCTTCATTGCGTACAGATGTTCATACAGCCATTCCTGTAACTTCCTGTCCATCTTGCCTATATAAAATACGGGACAAAATGAGCATTGGGCCAAATAGACTACCTGATTGCTTGCACAATCATATCTCCCTTTGATCAAAAACTTTTTGTCCCTTATCAAGAAAAATGTGCCTGCTTTAACAAATCTGCAATATTTGCACATGTTACATTTGAACATCCCATATCTTGAAGGTATGTTCTTAACTTTCATTTCCACGATGTTCTTAATATTTGGACCTCTCCTGAAGGTGACTTTAGGCTGAGGATTCAACCCAGGGGTCCCCAAAAGATCTGCCAATAACAAGCACCAATTCTTCTTGATAATTGACACTATGTCCTTAGCATCCAAATTGTAGGAGATGATAAAATTACAGTGGTACATACCATTACGGTGATCGACCCGTGGATGTATGACAGACTCTGACTTGGGATACCCCAAAATGGGTTGGAAATAACCATTAGACCTCTTTGATTTGACTTCTATACATGGGTCAACAATGAGCCCCTCTGGATACCCTCTACACAAAAAGAGATTCGAAATGAACCTACACTCGTCATGAAAGTCACTTTCTTTAGAAACCATTCTGGCCACCCTGACCAGTTGGCCTTGACTATAGATCTCTTCTGGTGGGCAGGATGGTCACTGTCAAAATGTAAATAGGAGTTGGAAAAAGTAGGCTTTCGATGGATTCTGCCTAGAAAACAACACCTACATTTATCCTTAAAAAGTTCCACATCCAAGTAGGCTATCCTTTCTGTTTCGAAAGATGAAGTGAATTTTAAAAAATCAGTTGACCTGTTGAAACTATCAACCAAACAATATGCCGCCTCTTGGTCACCCTTGAGGATAATAAAAATGTTGTCCAGAAAGCGTGTGTATAATGTCACCTTTTCTTGGATGATGGTGTTATAAAAAAACAATTCCTTCTCCCAATGAGCTATCACCAAGTTGGCCACACTGGCCCCACAAGGCAACCCCATCGGGACTCCTACCAATTGATGAAACCATCGATTGTTAAATGAAAAAAAGTTACATGTTAAGATGATATCCAGGAGCTCACTAACCATTGAAATCTCATCTATAGGTGCTTGTTTGGGGGTAATTTCTAATTGGATCCATTCAACTGCCACACCATGAGGGATAGATGAATATAAATCAATAACATCAATGGTTAAGAAATGACTATCTCCACTGTAGGGAGTAGAACCGACCTTCACCAAAAATGACCAAGAATCCCTTGAGATATGAGGTTCACTAGTCACATAATTTTTAAGGATTGAATCCACCACTTTGGCCACTGCATAAGTAATACTCCCTTTAGCACTAACTAATTGGCGCATGGGTGGATCCTGGATATTCTTATGGATCTTGGGATTTCCAAACAACACCGGTATTCTTGGTGTTAAAGAGGAGATAAAATTAAACACATCCAAGTCAATCACCCCACTTATGAACATATCCTCATAGTAAGAACGGACCCGGGTCATGCTTCCATTCAATTCATTTTTCGATACTTCTCGATATGTATCAGAGGAAAGAATGGCTAATATCCTATCATTATAGTCTTCTATATCCATGGCGACCAAGCCGCCGCCCTTACCAGGTTGCATGAGTCTGACTGATGAACAACATAAAACATTTAACAGGTCCCTTTCTTTCTTTGTGATATTAAATTGAGCTGGACGTTTCAAATTTAATAAAAAGTGAATGTCCAGATCACACATTTGCTCAAAAACTCCCAAGGTGGGGTGTAACGGTCAGTTGTATGTACTAGGAACATGATGAGGTTTCATTGACCTGGACTGATTTCCCAACAAGAGGGAGAGATTAAGCTTCCTCACAAAAAGCTTCAAGTCCAAAATGGATCTTTCCAAACTATCCCTCCTAGAAGGTACGAAAGACAGCCCTTTAGCCAAGACATCAACCAAGGGTTGTGGAAAAACAAAATGGGAATAATTATAAATTTTGAAATCCTTCCCCGTATTAAATACTACTTCATAAGCTGGGGGTTGGGGGGGTGAACAATCATCAGCACCCTCGGTTAGTTTCTCCTGGTTTTGTACCTGTTTCGCGTCTTCTGATTTGATGCTTGTTGTGGAGATGAGGCTTGGACCTGAAAATTTGCCCCTTCCAACTCGGGGGTCTGGTTTACCTTGATTGATTTGGGGGCCGGAAACCTCTCTCCTCCCATTCGAATTCTCGTTCTCAGAGCTCCTGGTTGTAACCCTGGCCTCTTGATCCTGATGTTGTGATAGAGGCCTATGCTCTAACAGCTCATTCAAGCAGCCCGATACTCATCTAGCTTCCCCCTTTAAAATTCCCTTGAGACTTAGGGGGTCTAGGGTAAGCTACCCCATCCTTGTATGCCTTAATGTCCCTTTGGAGCTTCTTTATTTTGGTCGATGTGATTTTGGATATATATTGATCTATACTGGTATATATATATATACTCATACTCATATCTATACCTGATGAAACTTAGAACCTTCCTCTAGTCCTGCTGCCAGGAACGAAGTCCCTTCGGGACTATCTTCGCCCGCCGGCATTCACCAAAGTATGATACCTCCAGCTGTAATTTCCTTAATTTGATCAACTTTTGGTCAAATAAATTAAGCTTAGTTGTGAGGCTAATGCTCTCATTCTGATTTGAATCAAGATCAGCAGGGTCGTCGCACATGTTGAAGCGAAATGGCCGTCTCAGCCATTGGTTCAAATTAGTGTTAGATTTTATCAATATTAGTCTGAAATTAATTATGTTGTAAATATGCTGAAAGAAAAGGCTTGCTTAAATGCAGAAACAGAGTTTACTAATATGTGATCAGCAGTCATACTAAATGACCATGGCTTGGAAAAGGAATCTGCTGAATGGACATTTTTCCCTTACAGACTCAGAAACAGAATGTATGCAAGAGCAAAAATGCAAAATCTGCTTTTAAAGAACACTGACATGCTTTTCTGCATATAGAAAATGGACACAATATGTTTCCTAAAACAACAGGATATGTTTATGACACTTGTAAAACCAAAACACACCGTCCACAGCAGTAAACCACAATAAAGGAATCCACAAAGGCAGATGTATATTTTTAGCGCTTTCTTTCACTTTTTAATTCGCTCGTGAACTTCTTCAGAAAAAACGGGAGATCTCCCCAGCTCCCGTTTTATAAAAAATTACAGGAAATGATGTAAACATGAATATACCATAATTTCTACCAGCAAAACAATTTTATAAAAATTGTTGTTTATGTACACGTTTATGTAAACAGACTAATACCATGAATTAGTATACCATTCAAACTTTTTATACATGAATAAAAAGTATGTGTTTATAAATACTAGATTTTAAATGTTTCTTATAAAAAATCTTTTTCATTTTTCTTGTTATTATTAAAAAGTATTGGTAACATACTTTATATAAAAAAAGAATGAATAAATTTATGCTTTTTGAAATAAATGAATAAAAACTCCTAAATGTTTGTACTAATAATATCCTACTTCCTAATTCCACTTAATCACTATGAATAAAAAATACCTTATATAAATAAATGGAATCAAATACATATCTGTTTACTAAGGGTTACTTGATCTTTAACTCACCACTATGTGTCATAGTCAGAATTCTTTTTTATTTTTGTATTTATTTCTTAAAGTACACTGTTTTTATTGTTTTATATAATTTCATACCAAAAAACATTTTATGTTTATCACTTCATTTAATCCAGGAGGTTCATCTGCTCCCAAACATAACTGCCAAATTGTTTCTTTTTGTTCTAATCTATTATTTGTGTCCCCAATTAACAATCCCTTCTCAACAGAATCTATAACAAAGAATTCAAATTTTTTGAAATCTACACATACCTGAGAATGTTTAGCTAGAGAATTATTCTTGTCCTTATTTTTAATTGCTAGGTTGTGCTCATATATCCTACGATGTAAAACTCTCTTCGTCTTACCTATATAATAACTGTCACATGTTGCACAAGTAGCCATATACACTACATTCTCACTGTGACAGTTATAATATTTTTGCACCCAGAATGTTTTGTTCAAATGCTTCAAGGTAACAAAAGAAGCATTACTGATGTAACGGCATTGCCTGCAATCCTTGCAGGCAAATGTCCCTTTGTTTTTACTAATGTTTCTTGTAGATGTCTTTCTGGAATTGTTATTATTTTCCAAAATATTTTTAATGTTAATAACTCTTTGGTATGTAAAATTTGGTCTAATACCTATACAGGACACGAGTTCCCTATTACCAAGAATTATTCTCCAATTTTTCTCTATTATATCTCTGATGAATGCCATTTCGTTAGATATAGGTAAAGGAAATGCTGTCAAAAACTCATTTCCATCTCTTTTTTCTATCTGTCCCACTGAAATTTCTCTTACCGTTTCGTTACTAGTGATGGTCAATATTGGTTTAGCTACACCACTTCTGAGTTTTAATACCTCTTTTTCAAGCTCTTTAATCCAATGTTTGTTGTACCCTCTTTGTAAAAATAATTTTCTTAACAACAATAATTCTTCTCTATAAATGTTGTCCTCTGACGTCAATCTACTTAGTCTGATCATCTGACCTTTAACTACGTTTTTCTTCATGTGTGTTGGATGAAGACTGTCCTTGTGTAAATATTGGTTAGTGAAACACGGTTTTCTATAGATTTTACTATGCAAATTGCTATTTGAACCATCAATATATAGGCTAATGTCAAGAAAATCAATAGACCTTCCAAACCCACTGTGTTTGAAATATAGAAAGTCTGTCGTTTTGTTTAAATCATCCACCATTTTGTCAAATTCCAACTTGTTTCCTGTCCATAGAAAAAACAAGTCATCTATGTATCTACCATAGAATATTGCCTTACCGAACTGTGGATGTTTTTTCAAATATTTTTGCTCCCAATTGGACATAACAATGTTGGCAAAAGCAGGAGCTACCCTAGCTCCCATTGCAACTCCCAATGTTTGTTTGTAAATGTTGCTATTAAACTTGAAAAAATTATTATCAAGTACCACTTCCATTAAATCACATATGGTACTGATTTTTGAATTACCTAAAGATGTTTTTTGTGTTAAAAAATTCCTAAGGTAATCAATGCCTACCTCTTGATCTATGGAGGTATACAAACTCCTAACATCCAGGGTTGCAAAATTCACATCCGTAAATGGATAATTTTCTTGTTTTAATAACTCCAATAAGTACCAAGAATCCCTCAGGAAATACTCAGTGTTTTGAGCTAGTGGATTTAAAATATTATCCAACCAAGTGGAAATGTTTTCGGTCTTAGAATATTTCGCTGATACTATTGGCCTAAATGCCAAACTTCCATTATCATGATGTAAATTAGGAATACCAAAAAAAATACCCCAATCTCGGTTGTTCTACCAACATATACTCATAATCTGAATTCTCTATCTCTCCTTGACATACCATATCAAATAGTAAAGTATCTACCTTCCTGAAACTGTTCAAAATGTAATCTGTACTGACCTGGGTATAACTATTGTTATCACTAAGCAGGGCTGAAATGGCCTTATCGTAGTCTGTATTGTTCATGACTACGATTTTACCACCCTTATCTGCCTTCATCACCCTAATGTCAGTATTACGTGATAAATCAAACAGTGCTTCAGACTCCATTGGTGTTAAATTATTATACATATCTTCAGTTTTCATATCCGTAAACTCTCTTTCACAAATTTTTTGAAAGACATGTAATGTGTTCACTAAGGAAGGGTTGTAAGTGCTTAGTTTTTTTAGTGTTTTAGACTGTATAGTATTAGCTAAATGAACATCCTTTAAAATATACTTCAAGTTCAATTTGCGCATAAATAGTCTAAAATCCACAAGCAATTTACCTAATTCCACCCTATTAGAAGGAATGAAATTAAAGCCCCTTTTCAAAGCTTTTTCACCAAACTCTGTTAACATACAGTCACTGTAATTGACAATAGAGATAGAAAAATCATTGTCCACTTGTGGTGATATCACCACCTCTTTTTGTTGTTTTTCCCTTTGGACTTCCCTTTGTATTGGGTGGAATTGTACCACCTGGTAGTCCTCTTGGTCTGATTGTTGTGTGGGCGAAAAGGGCCACCCCTTGGATTGTTGTTGGAATTAACAACTTCTGCAAAACTAGTAGAAGCTGTTACTTGAATGTTTCTTGAAGCTTCGACAGCTTCAGTCTCTTTTTGACCGTCTTTGTTAACCAAATTTATAGACGTAGAAGGTGTGTTTAAAACCAAACAGTCATTATTGACAATTTCCGTAACTGTCTCCTTTACAGCACTAGTCAATTCTGGTATATTGCCATTCGCGAAACCATTGTCATTTTTCATTTCGTTAGGTACACAAATGTAGGCTTCATTTGCCCCATATGAAACAATGTCCCTTCTCATTTTGTTCTGCTTTCTAGCAATAATGGTAGCTCTTAACCGATTTGTCTTGGCTTCAATACTATTATACAAGGATACTAGTTGTGAGAAACAAGTGAATTTTCTGATTTTGTCATCTAGACTTTTAATATCCTCAGATATTTTACTCACTTCAGTCTCATAATGTGTTATCAAAATACCCATCATTGTAACACCTGTATCATTGTATAATTTAATTAATGCATTGCACAGTTCATCCCCAGGACTAACACAATTAGGAAACTTTGCAGTCCTAAGTCCTTGAGGCACTATGTTTCTCGAAATACATTCACTTAAATATTGTATTTCCAGACATAACGAAGCGTGCCTAGTCACCAGTCTTTCCAGGTCAAAAATGAATTTTTTACAGCTTTGTAAGTTATTATTAAAATTACTTATTGATTTTAAACCTATTGCCTCATGGACTTCGGTGAAGGGATTACCATGTTCCTTGTTTATATATCCCCAGATGCTACCTGTAAAAGCAGGTTGTTTTAAATCCCCATTCGCTGTGGAATTAACGCTTACATCACTGTTGTTAGATACAGTTCCGGACTTCGCCAAATTGTCCAGAACAGTGATTGCCATAGTTTCAGCCTCTTCATTTCCATTTCGGAATAACTTTCCTTTCAAGCTATTCAAAACTAGTTGTGTGATAGACTTTATTAATTCCTGTTCAGGCCCTTTGGACTGCTCGCGCTCTTCAGCTCCGTCAGCTCCGTTCGTGCCTGGTGTCGAATGAATGGATACGTCTAATAACGCGTCCTGGGAGAAAGCTACTGTGGCCATCCTAATCCGTTGTGACCCAACCACTGTGTCCAAAGACAAAACAACTGCAAAAGCTGCAAAGGATCCTGTTAGAATCGATAGAACTTGTAAAACCAAAACACACCGTCCACAGCAGTAAACCACAATAAAGGAATCCACAAAGGCAGATGTATATTTTTAGCGCTTTCTTTCACTTTTTAATTCACTCGTGAACTTCTTCAGAAAAAACGGGAGATCTCCCCAGCTCCCGTTTTATAAAAAATTACAGGAAATGATGTAAACATGAATATACCATAATTTCTACCAGCAAAAAAATTTTATAAAAATTGTTGTTTATGTACACGTTTATGTAAACAGACTAATACCATGAATTAGTATACCATTCAAACTTTTTATACATGAATAAAAAGTATGTGTTTATAAATACTAGATTTTAAATGTTTCTTATAAAAAATCTTTTTCATTTTTCTTGTTATTATTAAAAAGTATTGGTAACATACTTTATATAAAAAAAAGAATGAATAAATTTATGCTTTTTGAAATAAATGAATAAAAACTCCTAAATTTTTGCACTAATAATATCCTACTTCCTAATTCCACTTAATCACTATGAATAAAAAATACCTTATATAAATAAATGGAATCAAATACATATCTGACTGTTTACTAAGGGTTACTTGGTACTTGGTTAAGGGTGGTAAAATCGTAGTCATGAACAATACAGACTATGATAAGGCCATTTCAGCCCTGCTTAGTGATAACAATAGTTATACCCAGGTCAGTACAGATTACATTTTGAACAGTTTCAGGAAGGTAGATACTTTACTATTTGATATGGTATGTCAAGGAGAGATAGAGAATTCAGATTATGAGTATATGTTGGTAGAACAACCGAGATTGGGGTATTTTTTTGGTATTCCTAAGTTACATCATGATAATGGAAGTTTGGCATTTAGGCCAATAGTATCAGCGAAATATTCTAAGACCGAAAACATTTCCACTTGGTTGGATAATATTTTAAATCCACTAGCTCAAAACGCTGAGTATTTCCTGAGGGATTCTTGGTACTTATTGGAGTTATTAAAACAAGAAAATTATCCATTTACGGATGTGAATTTTGCAACCCTGGATGTTAGGAGTTTGTATACCTCCATAGATCAAGAGGTAGGCATTGATTACCTTAGGAATTTTTTAACACAAAAAACATCTTTAGGTAATTCAAAAATCAGTACCATATGTGATTTAATGGAAGTGGTACTTGATAATAATTTTTTCAAGTTTAATAGCAACATTTACAAACAAACATCAGGAGTTGCAATGGGAGCTAGGGTAGCTCCTGCTTTTGCCAACATTGTTATGTCCAATTGGGAGCAAGAATATTTGAAAAAACATCCACAGTTTGGTAAGGCAATATTCTATGGTAGATACATAGATGACTTGTTTTTTCTATGGACAGGAAACAAGTTGGAATTTGACAAAATGGTGGATGATTTAAACAAAATGACAGACTTTCTATATTTCAAACACAGTGGGTTTGGAAGGTCTATTGATTTTCTTGACATTAGCCTATATATTGATGGTTCAAATAGCAATTTGCATAGTAAAATCTATAGAAAACCGTGTTTCACTAACCAATATTTACACAAGGACAGTCTTCATCCAACACACATGAAGAAATACGTAGTTAAAGGTCAGATGATCAGACTAAGTAGATTGACGTCAGAGGACAACATTTATAGAGAAGAATTATTGTTGTTAAGAAAATTATTTTTACAAAGAGGGTACAACAAACATTGGATTAAAGAGCTTGAAAAAGAGGTATTAAAACTCAGAAGTGGTGTAGCTAAACCAATATTGACCATCACTAGTAACGAAACGGTAAGAGAAATTTCAGTGGGACAGATAGAAAAAAGAGATGGAAATGAGTTTTTGACAGCATTTCCTTTACCTATATCTAACGAAATGGCATTCATCAGAGATATAATAGAGAAAAATTGGAGAATAATTCTTGGTAATAGGGAACTCGTGTCCTGTATAGGTATTAGACCAAATTTTACATACCAAAGAGTTATTAACATTAAAAAGATTTTGGAAAATAATAACAATTCCAGAAAGACATCTACAAGAAACATTAGTAAAAAGAAAGGGACATTTGCCTGCAAGGATTGCAGGCAATGCCGTTACATCAGTAATACTTCTTTTGTTACCTTGAAGCATTTGAACAAAACATTCTGGGCGCAAAAATATTATAACTGTCACAGTGAGAATGTAGTGTATATGGCTACTTGTGCAACATGTGACAGTTATTATATAGGTAAGACGAAGAGAGTTTTACATCGTAGGATATATGAGCACAACCTAGCAATTAAAAATAAGGACAAGAATAATTCTCTAGCTAAACATTCTCAGGTATGTGTAGATTTCAAAAAATTTGAATTCTTTGTTATAGATTCTGTTGAGAAGGGATTGTTAATTGGGGACACAAATAATAGATTAGAACAAAAAGAAACAATTTGGCAGTTATGTTTGGGAGCAGATGAACCTCCTGGATTAAATGAAGTGATAAACATAAAATGTTTTTTGGTATGAAATTATATAAAACAATAAAAACAGTGTACTTTAAGAAATAAATACAAAAATAAAAAAGAATTCTGACTATGACACATAGTGGTGAGTTAAAGATCAAGTAACCCTTAGTAAACAGTCAGATATGTATTTGATTCCATTTATTTATATAAGGTATTTTTTATTCATAGTGATTAAGTGGAATTAGGAAGTAGGATATTATTAGTACAAAAATTTAGGAGTTTTTATTCATTTATTCCAAAAGCATAAATTTATTCATTCTTTTTTTATATAAAGTATGTTACCAATACTTTTTAATAATAACAAGAAAAATGAAAAAGATTTTTTATAAGAAACATTTAAAATCTAGTATTTATAAACACATACTTTTTATTCATGTATAAAAAGTTTGAATGGTATACTAATTCATGGTATTAGTCTGTTTACATAAACAACAATTTTTATAAAATTGTTTTGCTGGTAGAAATTATGGTATATTCATGTTTACATCATTTCCTGTAATTTTTTATAAAACGGGAGCTGGGGAGATCTCCCGTTTTTTCTGAAGAAGTTCACGAGCGAATCAAAAAGTGAAAGAAAGTGCTAAAAATATACATCTGCCTTTGTGGATTCCTTTATTGTGGTTTACTGCTGTGGACGGTGTGTTTTGGTTTTACAAGTTCTATCGATTCTAACAGAATCCTTTGTAGCTTTTGCAGTAGTTATGTTTATGACACTGTGACAATGTGTTTTCTGCATTGAAAAACAGGATATGGCACAAGAACAGATGTTTTTTATACAAAGATCCAAATAAAATACAGGATGTTCACACTGTCAGAAAAGCTGATCTCTGACAATGTGTTTTCTCAAAAATATGTTTTTCTGCATAAAAAACAGGATATGCTTATCAGCATTGGTACAAGAACATATGTTCCTATACACAGATCCAAATAGAATACAGAACAATGTGTTTCCTCAAAAATATGTTTTTCTACATGGACATTAGGGCACTGTTACAGGATATTCACACTGTCAGAAAAGCTGGTCTCTTACAAGACATTGTTAAACAAGGAAGCTTAGTATTGTTTCTACAGGATAAGCAATTCTCCAAAATAGAATACAGAACAATGTGTTTCCTCAAAAATATGTTTATGCATGACTAAAAAGTGTATATAAAGAGCTGTATAAATCCAGCTATGTTAGAGGTATGGTAGGGACACAAGTCCTAAGGTAAATGTTATATCTCTCACATCATCTGTACTATATGAGAAGTAAAGTTGGAACAGTACTTTAAGCCTGCAACGTGTTTCCGTTTGGTTTATTATAAAAAGTTATTTGTTACTGCTCTCTAAAGTTGATGCTGCAAAGTATATTCTCTCATCAGTGTATATTCTGCAAGTTTCTGTATGCAACAGACTGTGAATGCAAATATAACCAGACTTTGAATTTTAGCAGAATCTAGCCAGCAAGACTGAGGGTCTTAAGAACACTGCAAATCCATCCCACAGCAAGAAGCAGCAAGCAGTAAGCAGAGAGAGCTCAAAATATTTTTTCAATGGTGAGGCAGCTGAGTGGCTAGCTCCATATAATTTTTTCAATGGCAAGCTAGCCTGCATTTGAACCTACAATCTGCATTCAAACACAGGAGGAGTGATGGTAAGCCCTGCAGAGGGTCACTTCAGTCAAATTGCAGTAACTAACATTTGTATGTATGTGTAAATCCTAAACAGAAGTATTCCAGTTTATGCAGCTTGCAGTAGTAACGTTTTTTAGACGTCTACAATCCGGAGTGAGACTAGTTCAAGAAATTCGCAGTGCCATAAATTCTTCAAGAAAAGGGGGATATCCACTAGCCCAATAGTCCGCTGCCTGTTGTGCTTTCCCAGCTTCTCAAGTGACTTTGAAAAATTTCCAGCCATCTGCAACAACAGCCTGATCACCTGTTTTCTTGCTCACTGGTAAGACTTTTTTCTACGTCACATTTTTTAGTATGGTTGCTATTCGACAGTATGGATATTTTCATGCATAATTTAAGCAAATGTAAAAAATTGCTATGTTGGTATACACAGCACATTAGTAAATGTAAAACCTTATTAGGGCAGGTTGATAGTAAGGCATTATGCAAATATATTACAATATTTGACTGGTATCTCAAAGAAAACCATGTGAAAAATGACAAATATTTATTGTGTGCTTCAACAAAAAGTGCATTTTGTGTATTATGCCATAAAATAATATTGCATCATATTGCTAAACAAATAGACTGTAAAGACAGATCTGAAGAATTAACTAAGGGTAAAGTGTTTCCATTACATTCTGATGTTGAACAGTTATGTCCTGTCACCACATGTGAGTCAGATCATTTACTGATAGAACCCCTAGTACATTTTGTTACAAAGGAATGTAGTAAACTTCTAAAAGACAGACACAATGAGTTCAGGAAGCTTAGACAAGTTATACATACATCTTTTCAAAAGTGCATAGGAGTTTCAAATTCAGCAGAACAGCTTACTAAAGAATGTCAGAAAGACCATGCAACATTACTGGAAATTCAACAGCAGTTGCAGGATAAAGAAAATAAATTAGCTGAACTGACAGGGACTGGGAACTTCCTGCATACACAGCTAATCTGTGCAAAAGAAATATATTTTATAATATGTTTATGTTTTGAAAATGGTTAAGCATACATGGTAGGATGGTAGGGGTGAATCATTTTTAAATGTTTTACTTTCATTCAGTTAAAGCAAGACATATATCAGTACTACAGTAAAGTAAAGCATATGAATGCCATTCATTATCATAGTCAAAAGGTAAACAAAACTGTTCTAGTGTATTATAATATATAAATTAAATAAAAATAGATGAGTAAAAATTTAAAGTCACAAGACATGACATGCTTGTATAAAGATATACATATACAAGACAGACATGCATGTGTGTTCTTTTCATCTAGAGTACATCTGTTACAATACACAAGAATAACAAGCAGACAACAGCAAATATAAATAATATAAATATAAATGTGTTGGTTAAACTAATATCTATTTTGTTTTTTACAATTTGTTTATAATTATATAGTAACACCAAACAGTTAAAGTTCTGAATTTTAAAAAGAAAATCACAGATGGTATTATTCAAACAGTTTTTGTAAAATTAATGGCAGGACAGTTAAATAGATAAATAAATAAAAAATAATGAAATCCATGTAAGGTAATTGTAAAATTATGTCTATTTATGTAGTATAAATGCATAGTTATGCAAATCACAATCACATTAAAGGAAAAATGCTAAAATAATTAACTATAGTTTACAGAGTATGAAATGTGAGCTCTGACCTTCCTAGACTAGATGAATAGTTACAGGAAATGCTGGAAAGATAAGATAAACAACAAGACTGATTGCCAGGCAAGTAGCTTGAGTTTTTCTAAAGCATCATTGTTATTAAAACATAATTGTTAAAATGTTTACAGGCAACACTGTTTAGTAATTGTCATAAAATGCCACAATTGTGCATAGATGTCACTGATAATCTGTTTGCAAGTAAATGTTAAAAGGACAAAAAAAAACCTCAGTTGCATCAAGTACAGCCAGCAAATGGGCTATAGTATATATACAGTTCAAATCAATTGTGCAGGAGGGTGTAAATACCTACTAGAGGTAATATACAGTGAAAGCTTTATTTAGTAACCTAATGAAATAAATGTATAACCAAAGTGTTGGGCTGACATACATTCTATTCTCACAGCATAGGGCAGGTAAATAGTGCTGAAGTACTACAGGGGGAGGGGTACTTTCTCAGTTTTACACTGACTGTATAAGCAGTACTGCACAAGGGTCTGAAATAAAGCTACAGAAAAAATAAACAACAAGGGTCTGAAATAAAGCTATAGGAAAAATAAACAACAAGGGTCTGAAATAAAGCTACAGAAAAAATAAACAACAAGGGTCTGAAATAAAGCTACAGAAAAATAAACAACAAGGGTCTGAAATAAAGCTACATAAAAATAAATAATAAGGGTCTAAAATAAAGCTACAGGAAAAAATATCTCATTCCTTCTTGACAATACTTTTTAGGGAGAGGAAAAAACAGGTATTAGTGTATTAGAAATACTGGTAAACTGGATTAAACCTGACAGAATAAGATATTTTACAAGTTGTTAATAGCTATCATAATGGTTATTATTGTATTGTTTAGTATGAAATTGTATTTACAACCTGTTAAATTGTAAAGCTATATAAGAGATGGTTAAAAAAACAAGAGATTATTTAAAATTGCTTTATTAAAGCTATACAAGAGAGAATAAAGATATGCAAAATGCATAAATGTTTCTAATAGCAAGAATGGTCACTATTTTTAATATGTTTTTGGCAAAACAATGTTGGTATAAAAAAACATCAATGTTTCTAATTGCTGAGTATGTAGTTTAAAATAACAGGACATATGGATTTGGTGTCAATTCCACTAGATACTTCTAAAGAGACAATCATTTTCCAAGATTTTGCTCAATATTAATGTTATTAAATTTGTAAGATTAGACTAAATGTACTTTATAGTCTTTGTGTGTACAAATGTAGAAAATTTCAGTACAAATGATAGTCTTTGTATGTACAAATGCAGAAAAATTCAGTACAAATGAAATTAATGTCTAGTAATGAATATGTGTGAAAAAAACATATTTAAAAAAGTGGGTCCAGTATACCTAGTAAATTGAAATGCATAAATAGCAAACAGTCTGTGTAAATACATACTGTACAGGATACATTGTAATAAGTTCAAAAGTAATTTATCAAGTTGTAATATCATTGGTTTTACCCCAGTAAAATAATTGCTTTCAAATATTTATTATCTAAGCCCAGTTCAGTATTTTACCAAGATGTTAATGAGCATTTCGAAGACATGATCACAATGTTATGGTTAAAATGACATTGAAACTGTGTGTTTTCAGTAGTGTATAAATGCTTGCAGTAGCACATGGTTACTGTCTCTTATAGTTGGTTCAACAGTTGCAAAGAGTTGATGGAACAGTTCTAAGTCATAAATTAAATTATGTGATTGCAAAAGAATAAATTGATCAAGTTAAAAAAAAATAACATTAAAGCAGACACAGCTCATAACTGATAAAAAATATTTTCACAGAATGGTCTGCAAAAGAAAAAGTTGTTAAATACATTCAGTTTTGGTAGTAATACTTTAATATCATTGTATTAACTATGTAAAATTGCATTTTGATTTGTTGTATCAAACTAAAGGTTTGTTTCTTGTGTTTTCTATATAAAATGTTTTGAGTATGTTTAAAAACAGAGGGAATTGTTAGATTTTATCAATATTAGTCTGAAATTAATGATGTTGTAAATATGCTGAAAGAAAAGGCTTGCTTAAATGCAGAAGCAGAGTTTACTAATATGTGATCAGCAGTCATACTAAATGACCATGGCTTGGAAAAGGAATCTGCTGAATGGACATTTTTCCCTTACAGACTCAGAAACAGGATGTATGCAAGAGCAAAAATGCAAAATCTGCTTTTAAAGAACACTGACATGCTTTTCTGCATATAAAAAATGGACACAATATGTTTCCTAAAACAACAGGATATGTTTATGACACTGTGACAATGTGTTTTCTCAAAAATATGTTTTTCTGCATGGAAAAACAGGATATGGCACAAGAACAGATGTTTTTTATACAAAGATCCAAATAAAATACAGGATGTTCACACTGTCAGAAAAGCTGATCTCTGACAATGTGTTTTCTCAAAAATATGTTTTTCTGCATAAAAAAAAGGATATGCTTATCAGCATTGGTACAAGAACATATGTTCCTATACACAGATCCAAATAGAATACAGAACAATGTGTTTCCTCAAAAATATGTTTTTCTACATGGACATTAGGGCACTGTTACAGGATATTCACACTGTCAGAAAAGCTGGTCTCTTACAAGACATTGTTAAACAAGGAAGCTTAGTATTGTTTCTACAGGATAAGCAATTCTCCAAAATAGAATACAGAACAATGTGTTTCCTCAAAAATATGTTTATGCATGACTAAAAAGTGTATATAAAGAGCTGTATAAATCCAGCTATGTTAGAGGTATGGTAGGGACACAGGTCCTAAGGTAAATGTTATATCTCTCACATCATCTGTACTATATGAGAAGTAAAGTTGGAACAGTACTTTAAGCCTGCAATGTGTTTCCGTTTGGTTTATTATAAAAAGTTATTTGTTACTGCTCTCTAAAGTTGATGCTGCAAAGTATATTCTCTCATCAGTGTATATTCTGCAAGTTTCTGTATGCAACAGACTGTGAATGCAAATATAACCAGACTTTGAATTTTAGCAGAATCTAGCCAGCAAGACTGAGGGTCTTAAGAACACTGCAAATCCATCCCACAGCAAGAAGCAGCAAGCAGTAAGCAGAGAGAGCTCAAAATATTTTTTCAATGTTCTGCACTCCCTCTCCTCATTTCATCTACTTCTCCACTGGTAGTGGTTGAGGCGCAAACTTTCCTGCGAGTACTCGGACTTCCTTCTGTAGATCCCCTGGCAGCTCCATCCCACTCATGACTCTGTTGAGTTAAAAACGAATTGGTCTCAGCAGCCGAAACTCTGGCTAAACCACTAGCAGTTGCCAGTTCCTGTGAGCCAGCCGTCTCGGTTCTGGAAGGTCGTGCTGTGATTGACAGAGTTCCAATTCCTACTTGCGATGGCTGGGATAAGTCATCCACTCATTGGGACAACAAGTCAACCTTTTGGGTTAAAAGGTTGATCAACATCGTCAGTTCTCCTGGCTCGGTATTCACCCTGGCTTCCAGTGTTGTGTTGGACATCGCTAAAAGACTATTGCACCACCAAGAACAAAAACAAAATCGACAAACTAAGCAAAACTTGCCACCGCTCACACCTCCGATTCAGGTTGAATAACAGCTCTGAAAATCCAAATCCGCTGTAGCAAATGGGTCAAAATAGTAACGCCGAACGCCAATGAACAAAAATAATTTATTTAAGCCAAACAACTCAGTGTAGCTTTTCGTCGGCACTCTGCACCAACATTTTCAGAATTTAAAAACAGAAAACTCGTGCCATTACAATGGCTTACATAAATGCAATAAAACTAAACATGTGATCAACACGCCCCCCCTCCTCCTTCCACCTAATTTAAAGGTACTGAGCTCACCAAGCATAACTTTAAAATGACAACGATCGCTGCCTAGAATCTAAAATTACATACATAAAATAACAAACATTCTCGTTAAAACAAGTGATAATAAGTTAAAGTAATTTAGTTGCATTTTGATTGTATTTTTATGCCTTAGATAGAGTGGGCATTTAAATGTTTGTACTTTGTAATAATGTAGTTTAAAATGTTTTTTGTGATCTTTCAATATTATTTTTCAATAATAATTTATAATAGATATATATCTATAGAATATGTTTTTTATATTTTTCATATATATGGTTGTTTGAGGTAATCAATCATAATGATTAGTAAAACTTTAATTTTAATTTTATATGGTTTGTTTGTATGCTTAGTTTGTCGTTTTTGTTTTTGTTCTTATATGGATATCTGTCAAGTTTTGGCAATATGAAAAATAAACAAATCAAAACTTAATTATGAACACTTGTGAGCAAACAACTGTTCAAAATACAATAGTGATACGGGGCATTAAATTATAATGAGAAAATTCTGTACTAGCTTATATCATCAGCTTCAGGTTCATAGCAATTCAGGAAAAAAAGCAAGAAAGAAAGAATTTGTTGAGATGCAGTGACTGTAGAATGCTAATGCTTCTATTTTTGAAAAAAAAATGTCCTGTTAGCCAAACTGCATTTACAAATGAACCAATTTAATACAACGTTCTGACCAAATGAAAGGCACTAAGTCATATTTTTCACTCTCTTAGAGCAAGAAATCTAGACAAAGCCACAAATAATAGGGGCACAAAGGCCCAAAAATAGGGACACCTTTTAAATATTGCTCTTACAAACCTAGAAAGTTTATAGAATAACTGGGTTTGCATTAGCGTAAAATTTTTGAAGGATATGAAGTCTGAAAATCAAATCTCTGCCATTATATTCTGACTTAAGTTCTCAATGATTTGCCAGAAAACTACAATTTTATGAGAAATTAACCAAAAATGTGAGTCAAAAATCTGGGCATTCTGCGAAAAGCTGGACAGTTGAGAGCTATGTTGTTCAGTGTCAACCTAAGCCTATTCTCAGAGGCAATCTGTCTTGTGATCTTATAACACATGCCTATAAAAAGAAAAATGAGAGAAAGAGAGAGAAATACATTTCTCTGTACAGTACCACTGACAATTAAACAAAGCCCAGCCCTACAGGGTACCATTATTACTTTTCTGGTGATATTCATTCTTCTTTTTTCCTCTTTGCTCTTACTCACAACCTATCAAATGTTCTGTGACCCTCTCATTTCTATACTGCTCTCTACTAGGTGGGTCTATTCTCTCTTTGGAAGCAATTTTCCACTTTCTCCACTCTACTTGTATCTCCTGATGCACACTGTACTATAGTACTATAGTATATAGCCAATGGATATCTTTACTGGGGCATTTGCCTGGCTACTCACCTGCCTTGAGCTCCCCCCAATCTGAAAACCCTTCAGCTCATCTTTATTCCCATGAACCACTTTTTCAGCTGATTTTGGTCATAAGACATGCCTGTTCCAAATAACTTTTTTTCCATGGCTAGGTATACCATATAAACCACTGTACCTGCATATCTCAAATGCCATACTGCCAGCACTAATTGTTTTCTTCTGCCATAAATTTGAGTTGCATAATCTTCCAGCAATTTTACTCTTCATCCTGCCAGTACAGATCCTTTTCTCGTGGCTGCATGCTTCACCCACCACTCTTTTAATTTATAGCTGTCATATTTTACTAGTAAGTGACTTAGCTTATCCTCTTGCTTAGAGAGCCACTTTAACCTGCCCATCCTTTAGATTTGGAAATGTAAGTAAGGGAACCAACATATGCACTCACTCCTTCACAAATTGAACTGGATCCCCACCTAACAGATCTTTTGTTTATCCTACAATGCCACGGAATAGGCAGTGTAAAAATGCGCAATAAAAACTCAAAAAATAGCGTACACTGGTTTATTGTCCGCTTTCATCCGTAGACTTCATCAGAATAAAAAATTCATTAACATTCAAGGTATAAATAATGTAATAATAATGTTTTTTTAAATATAGGGAATTGTTCATTAATAAACATGTTGACATCAGTTCTTTCTTTATTTGAGCTTGTACCTTTAAGCTTTTTTAATTAGTCTTGTTAACTGTTTAATTATTATTTGATTGGTAGTGTTATTTATACCTTGAATGTTAATGAATTTTTTATTCTGATGAAGTCTATGGATGAAAGCGGACAATAAACCAGTGTACGCTATTTTTTGAGTTTTTATTGCACATTTTTACACTGCCTATTCTGTGGTATTTTATTTGTTTTATTACTTGCTTTTTATTTTGTTTTTTATCCTATAATGCAGAAATCCTCTATTCCCTCTATCTGCATTCCAAGTCTAATTGTTTTTGTTATAAAGAATTCATGTTAACACAGAGCCTATTTCTGCCTTTTGTCTCCACATTTTCCCTCCAGCAATTTTATTTTTAGTTGTATCTGATGCAGATCATACTGGATATATTGTGCTACTTCTAGCTTATTCCAATCACAAGATGCCTGTTTCAGAGGAAAGACACTCAACATGACTTAATATTTTATTAAGTTTCCCTTTCACTACAACATTCTTCCTACAGAAAAAAATGCCCCAGCAAAATGCATTGTTCACGTGCTTGCTAAATTCTTATTACAAAATGTATCTGCTTTCAGTCTCACCACACTATTTCAGTCAAAAAGGCAGTAAACTGAATTAAGTTGCCATCTTGTTTAACATCTCATGTGCCCCTGAGCCTGAGAAGAAAAGTGATTTTTTTATGGTGGTGGTAGATAGAAAGAAGAACCTTTTACCTAGAGGAGCAGGAACTAGATGATATAATACATTTTCTCATTTTCTCTCTCTGGAGTGGAGATCACAGGGTCAGTCACTGCACTGCAAAAAGAAGTTAGAACTTAGATGCTTACTGTCATCGCTGGCCTGAGCAGAATGGTCCAAGTGCGCAGCTCCACTGCTGCTTTTGCTGTGCTGCACTTAAGCTAATATGGACGGACTATATGGGCCTTAATTTTAAAACAAACAAAAAAAAAACAGCTCGAGAAGACGAGAAACTCGAGAGAGTCATCCACTTCTTTCCACTGCTCCATTTACTTAATTTCACTCTGGTGGTGACTCTGAAGTGTATGTGCTGCTGGCGCTGCTAATTGCTTGCTGTTGCTGCTAGTACAAGATGTACTACTTTAAAATAAACCCTGCTTCCAGATCCAGGCAGTCAAGCCAATTGTCTTGACAATGTCGACTAAAGAGTGGAACGGTTTTATGATTTCCAGGAGATCTGAGCAAAGCTCTATCTGTATGTATGGTAACACATAGGGGCTAAAAATTCTATCAGCGTCTAGCATTTGTGATAGCATGAGAAACAGAGTCAGATGACCAGATGTGTGTGATGTCATTCGGTAAGCCAAAAATAATATTTAGATATTAGAAGGAGTTTGGCCTCAGCATTCTGCATTCTTTCTTGGATCTGACAACAAGGACCACTCACCTACATTATCTTGCCTTTGTCTGTTCAGTAAGTAACTTAACTATGGAATAATAATTATTTTTAGATTTGTCAGGAAAATATAGTGAGATTAGAAGTAATGTTTTTCAATAACTATGTGAAACTGTCCATCTGTGTTATTTTTAATATACTGCCTGTGACTGAAACTCTGGTGTCTACTGTAAATAGATATTTAGTAGTTTCTTCTTATTTTATTATTTATTATTAAATTTATTTAAATTTTTAATTGTGGCTGGTCCTTTTCATAAAATATTTAAGTTTTGAGAGTATTTGAACATATTTATTTGGTGATAACTCTGTCCACTCCTGAAAGCCTTGCTGTTTGGTCAACATTACTATTTGTGTTAATATTAACTTCATTCAGTATAACTGAGTACCCTTTTAAGAGCCTTATAGTAACTGACGGGTGGCAGTGAATCTACATTATAGTCTGGGCAAAGTTGTTTGAGAGGGTAATTTGTGCCAGCCTTTCCCAGGTGTGTGTGTGTTCATGAAAATTAAATTAAAAGAGCGTGTGTGTGTGTGTGTGTGTGTGTGTGTGTGTGTGTGTGTGTGTGTGTGTGTGTCAGCTACTTTGGGGCAGGGACATGAAGCATTGGTTTCACAGACAGAGTGGCGGAGGAGTTGGCCTGGTCACTCGGCTGAGGACTTAACTCTGAAGCTGTGCCAGTGGGGAGTCTTACAGGGACCTGGAGGGAGACAGACAGTGAAATCCAGACCCTGGGCTGAATGTGTTCCCTGTGTGCTCTTAAGGGAATTTGTGCTTGATGCAGAGAGGTCTGCATCTGGAAATACTGAGCGTATCCATTTGTATCCCAGTGAACGTCCGTCTCCAGTGTCAGTGGTGATGATTCAGGCTCCTTGATTACTGGCCCATAGTGGGGGGGGGGTCCCACAAGATTTGCATTATCAAGCATTTTCTGAAAGGTATGAGGTCAGAAACTACCCTGCATGTCATTATTTAGTGACTACAGTCGACAACACTTTACACTTTACCAGAATGCCACAAATTTTGAGAGGAACAGACCACAAATATGAGGAAAAAATCAGGGATAACTGAGAAGTATGCCCTCTATACAAATAAACACACACACACACAATCAGCTACAGCCGCTTGTATGACTGTACAAGTCAGATAGCTGCTAGAGATCAAGTGAATGAATAAGTTCATTAATAATGGTCCAAAAATATATTTCATCTCACTGCTGTCAGAACCATGCAGTACAACTCATTGCATCTCCCCACTTCTCTCTCAACTTTGTAGATCAAGAATGAGAGACAAAAACCTAACATCAGGAACACATGTTATATATTTGTCTTATATACTTAGAAAATGCTATAAAAAACAAGTTAAGTTTTACAATGGCAAACATTTATTTTCTGATGGATGCAGAGTCTGAAATTCACATGTATGACATTATTTCATGACTTCAATCCATAACAACTTGCAAGAAAGCCACACATGTTACAAGGAATAGACCAAAATACCTATCAATCTATTTATTCGTGAATTCTGGACAAAGCCAAAAATCATGGAAGGCATGTTTTAAATCCTATTTTATTTATATTTCTTTACTGTATTTTTAACCAAGTAACTTCACTGAGCAAAGTGTTACTTTTCAAAAGCAACCCAGCCCTTTCTGGTTAAGTGACTTGCTCAAAATCATGCAGTATGCAAATGGAGGTGGAAGGATTCAACCCTCTGCTTTTGACTACAGGAAGGAGTTTGTTAATGGCCCAGCTCCTTTAGTGACAGACAAATATAATTCACTTAAAAAGTTAACAGAACCACAGGTGTTACTAGGACGTGCATTTTTCTGAACAATAAGAACTACGAAACTCTAATGACTGGCATGATTGACTGACTGATTGACTGACTGACTGACTGAGATTCAGTGTTTATCAGAAAAAAATGTCAGTGAGGTGCAAGGCATAAATATGAAACAAAATCAGAGACGTTCTGTAAAATTGGTGACAAGTAAGAGGAAGAGAACTTTAATTCACTAAGAAAGCTAACAGAACATTAGGTTTGCATCACCAGGCATTTTTTTAACAACTATGAAACTCCAATGACTATCATTATTGACTGACCATAATTCTCAGTGACTTATTTACCAGAAAATGAAGAAGTTAATGAAGGATTAAGCCTCTAAGCTCTAAACGAGTTTCTTTCTATAGTCAAGGGTATACGTCTCAATTCTTTCTTTGTCCATTTGCCTATTGTGTGATTCTGAGCAAGTCACTTTATTTATTTATTTATTTATTTATTTATTTGCATTTGTTTACCGGGAAAGTCTGACTTGGTCATGAAGTACCCATTTTCAGCAGAGGCCCAGGGAGAAAAGCTTCAGATATATATGGTTAACAGAATGAAAAATTAGCAGACAAAGTCATAACATTCAAGCACAAATATGAAAACAACACATTCATTTGTCAGAATGAGAACTTAAGGCTCCATTCTTGGTCCCCTACTATTCTCACTCTTCACCAATGATCTATTCACAGCCACCAAGCATGCTTCTCTTATACAGTATGCAGATGAGCCCACCTTCATCTGCTCAGCCCCAACTATACCTGAACTTCACAAGATTATACAGGAAGCCTTTTCATCTGTAGAAAACTGACTATCTAATGCCTAGTTATTACTCAACCTAAGAAAGACTAAGCTACTTATCTTCCAACCCAGTAACTCTAACCCAGTTATCCCCACTTTAATATTCTAGACGAAGACAATACAGTCATCTCCCCAACAGAACACACCAAACTATTTGGTGTTGAGACTGATAATCTCAGAATTGACACTCACATTTCTCTTACCATAAAAAAGGTTCCCAAAAAACTAGGTGCATTATACAGAAACAAACAATTCTTCACCAAGACAGCCAGAATTTCTGCTGCCAGTTCCCACCTAATCTCCACTTTGCTCTACTCCTCTCCTATACTTACCTACCTTAGACAAACAGACCTAAACAAGCTCAAAGCTTACTACAATAAAATTGCTAAGTTTGCCACTGGTTTATCTTATTGCAGCCACCACTGTATCTCACTTGGAGAACTTGACTGGCTTGAACTCCCTCAACTTCTTCACCTGAATCAACTCTCCCTTGCCCACAAGTTAGTAAACCATCCTCTTAAAGTGCCATCCCTTCAAAACCTTCTCTAGCCCTACTGCTCCACTAGATCTCTTCGCTCCAGCAGCAAAAATCTACTTCTAGTGACCAAACCCAACAACTCAGCGGGAGAAGCACTATTCTCCTGTGTCATATCCAGATTATGGAACAACCCCCCCCCCCCTCTATAACCACACTACCTTCTTGCAATCACTTCAAGACTGCACTAAAAACTTATTTAAAAAGTCTCTGGTTATGCCCATGCACCAATCCTGACAAGTAAGCCTCCTTTTACCTCCCCTAGCCACCCTGCCTCACACCATCCGATCATTGCATTCCTTCCTCTGAAGGCTCTGGCTCACCCTTTACCCTCCCCTTCCCTCCTCACTCAATCTCTCAGACCTGTTATAACATGCTTAACTACCTCACTTCATCTCAACTCCAAATACATATCCAACTGATGTACACCTAGCTTCCTCTCACTACCACATATACTACTCACTCAGTCTCCTCTCTTACTCCTCTGTCTTTCCCTTCCATCCCATTAGCCCTTCTAGCTTGTTCCACCTTTGTATGGAGCTTCTGCTTTATATCTGCTTGAGTTTAGTGCAATATCTATATATACAATTTAAGTATATGAGTTTAGAACATCATCTGTTTGAGCTTAGTACTATCTGTATATACATCCTACCTTTATTCCTAGCTTCTAGCTAGATATTGATCTATTTGTTCATTACTATGTTTCATATTGTCTGTATATCTAATGTTTGCTGCAGTATGTATTATTTGCTATTGTATGTATATTCAGTTGTTCTTCATGTGCTCTGATTCTCATTTATTGTTCTGTGGAGCTTTTCTCCCTGGGCCTCCACTGAAAAAGGACCTGTGTCCAGTTGGAATTTCCTGGTAAATAAATAATAAAATAAATAAACAGACATAATAAATCCATAACATTCAAGCACAAAATTTGAAAAACTACACCTTAGTTTGCCAGAATAAAAACTCAACAGACATAATAAAGTCAAAGTGTTCAAGCATGAATTATATGGAAAGCCTGATAACAGGCAGATGAAGCATTATTTACATAATAGATGATTATCATAATGATTATTAATATTTCAGAAGTCATGAAATATGGTAACAGATTATACTGGTGAAGGCATAGGATAGTATGAGTAGAGAAGGGTATGGTGTGATAAAGGGGATAGTTAGAATAGATGTGGAAAATGTATGAGTGTAACCTCAGGGGAATATGTGTAGAGGAAGAGAGGGTAGGGTAAGTTAGTAGTGGGGATACAACCAGACAGTGGTCCTGGGATCTGGTTAAGAAATGAGAAATTAAAGGATAGAGCATAACTATGAGGCAAAAAAGACTGGATATAAATATGATCCAAAACAAATAGGATGCAAAATAGTATTTACTGAACATATGAAACTCTGGTGTTATTGGTGCTGTTGAATGTACCAAAACATTTTTAGGTAAGGTAAAGCAAATGCAACGGGTGCACAGGACACGTCCAGAGTGCTCATATCCAGTAAAAGCAAAAAACATTCATATCAAGTTAAAGCAAACAATCATCTACATTTGTTAAGTAGAATAATTGAGGCTGCAAATTGAAAAAGGGATGAGCAAGTACACACACACACGCACACACGCGCACACATGCATACACACACATGCACACACACACACACACACACTGCATCAGCTGCTACTTACTAGAAGAGAGATGTGACTATGTCAGCATCAGCAGCAAGTTGATTTATCAGTTTTTGCAAAATATTGATCTCTTGATGTGTCAAGCTCCAGGAAGTTTGTCTTTGGCTGAGGTGCTTTTACATATATTTTAACACCTTTATTAATTTATCACTTAAGACATAGGCAAACATACACCAATATAAAAGAAAACAAACCATACTGACATGTTTCCAGTTACACACATTGTGCATTACATGTGTTCTTTTTAATAACTATCATCAGGACAGCATTACATAAATTGCTCAGTTCCTTCATTCCCTTTAACCTTACTCCTCCTGAACATTACTCTGCATGTATTCTTCCCACTATTTCCATTTATTTCTATGGATGTTGCTTCTTCCTTTTTCTAAATATCTCACTTCCAGTTCTTTTATCTCTGTTACAGTATTCAATGCTTCGAATACAGTTGAGTTAGACTTTGATTTCCATTTTCTAGCAAGTGCTTTTTTGACAACCACCAGAATTAAACTTAACAAGGCCTTACTATGTCTTGGCAATTAAGATCCTGTGTCTCACCTTAAAATAATCATATCTTTACCTATAGCCATTTGCTCACCCAGTATTTCTGACGGAGTACTCTGTAGAGAATTTTTTAAATCTGCCAGCTCATTACACTCTCAGAACGTATGTTCCCAGTTACCTCTTTCTTCCCCATCACACCTCCATTTGCCATCTACCTGAGGAAAATTTTTTGAAGTCTATTTATGGTATAAAAACACCCATGCAAACACTTCCAAGCAAAACTTCTAAACCTTCTGGGCCTTGATGCATACTTAGGAGACATACACATGTACTCCCATTGTTCCCTCGTAAACTGCTTATTCAATATCTCTCCCCAATCTTTTTAACCTCCTCTGATTCTTATAGTTATCATGCAATATTTTATATGCAGTACTAATTATCCATTTTTAGCAGCAGCTTCTGTTCCAGATTCAAATAAAAACTCAACCAGAGCAGGTCTTTCACTCAGGATTCCTCTATCCCTTTCTCTTTGCCTGTCCTATTATATCAATTCCTGTTAGGGAAGGCAGTCTTCAACCTGCAGTCCAAATGTCTTCTTGGCCTTATCCCATTCTTTAACCCTTCCCTCTCTAGTTATTTGCTCCTAATGCATTGGTTTCTTTGTTGGTTTTCTCCGGTAAATTTAATCCCCATCTTTCCTATTCTCTTTACCCCTGCTTGCAGTTATCCCTATAAGCAAAACCTCCTTTCTCTATTCTCGTCTTAGTTCTTAGAATACATTCTGCTACTTTATGAAAAAATAGTTGCTTAACAGCAATCTTTCTAAACTCATGCATATTATCCAGATACTCCCTTATTTTCAGTTGCCTTGTTTCCCTTGTCCCTGATATTCTGCTGAATATCCTTTATGAAATCCTTTCTTTATCAAATTCACATGCTCATTTCTTTCTAAAAGTGTTGTCTGTAGCATTATTATTTGCACTCTACATTTCTTAATATACTTCAATACTCTTTCCTTTTTGTCTACACCTGTAAGGCCATTTATGTTCCAAGATAATATGGACAGCATGCATTTGTAGAAAATTACATTGTATTATACATTCACTGTAACATGAAATCTTATATAATATTACTTTGGAGCTTTTCTCCCAGAGCCTCCACTGAAAAAGGGTATATACCCAGTCGGACTATCCCAGTCAACAAATGTCAAATAAAATAAAATTAATTATGATAAATAAGTTATTGTTCCCACTTATACATGACAGCATGTTTGAATGTATATTTCCAGCTTGTGTGTTACATGTAGACACTAATGTTTGTTAGGCTAATCTTTTATATAATTGTTTGTCATCTCTATTTGAACCCATGTCACATTTTTCAATGCTTTTTGTTTTAATGAAATCCCTCAAACAAAAAACTAAATACATTTTCAAAACACTCCATCCCATATTAACTTAGAACAAACACATAAAACTATGTACATCTTCAAAAAATGAAATGTAACCCTCCAAATAGGAACAATTGTTCCAAATTGATTGCTGCACCCACAGGCATTACCTAAATGAAAACTGAGTATATGCATGTTAAAGTGCACGTTACAGCCTGTGTTCCCACTTACACTGGTTTGTGTCTGTTCTTTTTTATCTCTATTCCTCTCCCAGGTGTGAAAAACAGCTTTATTATTTCAGAAAACATTAACTTTTAGACCAAAACAAAAGTTCACTAGCTATCTTTAAATAAAACTAAATTATACACTATTCTATTAAAATGCATTAAAATATTAAGGCTGCTTGGTAAACTGCTATCTCTTAATCACTTCCAATAATTTCAAACTTTATTTTTCACTGAACTGCTTATCCTTGTACCTTTAAATGTTGCATTTCCTTCAGCAAAGAATGCTCAGAACTTTCAAGATGAATTGCTTGCATCTGCATACAGACTGTCTCCATGAAAACTTAGCAATGAGAAAAAACAGCTAACAACTCTGCAGATGCATGAAAGAATCTTTGTCAATTTCAGAACTGCCTTCAGTTGCAGACTTCTTGATTCCCAATGAAGATTTGCTAATGGAAAAAAAAACACTTGCACATGCAAGAAAATTAGCACTTCTTGTGGCTTTTATCATTTTGTCTTATTTTCCAAGCCTACTTGCTTACAAAAACACTTCTTTATAGATTAAGCCAAGGGTATTAATCTAGACATTCATCTTTGCAACAATAAGAGAAAACATCTTAACTCTACATATAATATAATCAGTGCATTTTCACACACCCCATGCACCAGCAGCCCAAGATCACAGCATATTAACATTAAATGTGCTTTTGTCCAACCTGCCTTCTCTTATTACATTGTAAAGCCCATATTTTTATAATAAAATGTACTTGTTTACTTTAATATCTTTAACATATAGAACGATCACTGAAAAGACTCCTCCCCACACATTTAAAATATCCCTGACTACATACTACACAAAACTGCTTTACTATGTAACATGCAGTTTATATCATGAAATGTGTTATACAAATATTACTAAGAACAAAAAATGTTTTATTTACAGTTGAGTTTTTTCCCCTTTTAGTATCATTCTAAACATCAGTGACCTAAAATGGAGTATATGCTTTACAGTTCAGCTACAAGTTTAACAAAGTCAATTAAAGTCCAATCTTTCTCAGCCTCTTTTTCTTGCAAAGCCATATTTCCCAAATGTGATTGATGCTTTATAATCGCATGTTTGTTCACTAATTTCAATGTTGCTGGTCTTCTTTCTGTTCATCTTCATCACCCAATGGCAGATTCTCATTCAAATCCAAGGTACTCCTGATTCTTCTAGGCAATTCCTGTGCTTTTTTTTCTGTCTCTCAAGGATTTCCTTTGAAATATTGGAAAGAGTTTCTCTGGCAAAGTCTCTCTTTGAGCTTTATTGTCAGAAGAATGAGAAGCAGAGTCCCAAATAATTTTATATTTGAGGCAATAAAAGAGACTGGCGCTGTCACATTGAAAGACAAGAGCTGCTTATTGGAGTAGGTCCACATAAGATGTAATGGAGATTAGGAAGTGTGGACAGTTTCTTTCTTTTTATAAAGGTTTTATGGACATTCACCAGCCAGCACTGGGCCCTAGGCAGAAGCCTAGTTTGCCTTGTGCTGGATCCATCCCAGCAATTGGTATACCTCTTGTAGCATGGAGCTCATCAGACTGTTAATGCTACTACTGCCAGAATGGGTGAGCTGGCATTGATGTCACCCAGTCCCTCTAGTGTTCATGCCACTAGTCAAATACTGTTATGTCTGTGACACAATCAGGGCTTTATGTCTGTTTTCCATGGGGCTGCAGTTTTCAGGATTATGTTTTGAAACATTGTTAATAAATGTTGAATAAATAGTATGCTTAAATAAATAATGATATTATTTCAGGACCTGTCTGGCTGATAAAATAAATAGAAACATAATAATAGTTAAACAGTAACAGCATTATACCAACTTAGACTAAATGAGTCTAAACTGCTGTTTGGAAAGATTGAAGGAACCAGGCGAAAAGGGTGACCTGCAACAAGATGGCTGGACACGTTGACAACAACCATAGGGATGATGCTGGAGGATCTCATCGGACTAGCACGGAACTGACTTCTTTTTGGATCTTTAATTTATCAAGTCACAAGGACTCGAACCCGAGTCAATGGCACCTAGACAGAGAGAGAATGACTGAACGTATAAAATAAACACAGAATGTAATCCCGTTATATACAAAACTGTAAAGGATACCAATAAGACGTAAGCCAAACTATAGGCCTGCTTAACACTTGGGTGTAGCAGTGGTAAGTATTGTTTAAATGAACCACAACAGCTGAATTCATATTGCTGATGCAGAAAAACCTTAAGATGTATGGAGAGGGCTGATAAACGAAGCTTTCAGAATCCACTTCTTACACCTTTCTCCAAAGTTTGGTGATCAAAGACTGTCTTGTCTGTTAACTGCAAAGGTAGACTGGTCTATGAACCCTTTAAAAGCAGCACCAAGGACAGAGACACAGTCAAATGTATAACATTGCAAAGTTCAATATTGTGTAAAGTAGGGTTACAGAAATAAAACATACAGCAATTTGTGACAAAGAGTACTAAACAAGACAAAGTACATTCACATATAGGGAAATATCATAGTCAGATACATTCTAAAAGATGCAGAGACATTTTTAGTCTGTTCAGAGTTTCAGTTGCTTAAATTAGATTACTATAAATGCAAAGCCAAAGTATTAGCAATTTCACTATTAAGGGCAATCTGTACAGTTAGCTGTCAATACAGGATGTTTTAACTCATTTTCTATAGCAACAATGTTTATAAAGGACAGAAGTGTGCTTCAGTAGTTTTCACTTAAATTCATTGAGATTCTGCTAATTTCTCATGTGATGGGGAGTTTGCTCTAGAATGCAAACTTAATAAAGGCCCTTTTACTAACTACCAGACTGAAGAAAGGCCTCTTTAATGTTATACCCATGATGTGAGGATCTAAGGGGAGTTACTTAAAGGAGGATATTTTAGACTACAAGCACTGAATGACATATTGTTGGAGCCAAATTTTAAGTGTCACTGAAGTTATCATCATGACATCAACAGGGAGCCAGAATTTATTTATTTATTTATTTATTTATTTTTTGTAGGAACAGGTTATGATGTATAGGGGGAATCTTGAAATGGTAGATGACTGAGCATCACATTAAGGAAGGCTCTACAAACATAAAAACTAAGAATTCAGAAAAAAGCCATAGAAGTTGGTGGTTTTAGATTAAATTGGTTACATGGCAATGAGTACAGCACCCGGATGTCAAAATAAATATAATAAAAGAATAAAGCTGGAACATTTAGGGACACTTCAATGAAAAAGAGAATTAGAAGTTTTGACCGAGAATAATTTCTTGGCTGGTCAGCAGGAAGCAGACTAAATTCTACCCTCAGCACAAATGATAATTTTCAGCACACAAGAAGTAAAAATAAATAAATCAAATGTATTCAGACATCTTCAAAATACGTAAGACACTCAAAGGATATACAACATCAAACGATAAAGGCGGGAAAATAGGGGAAATGCTAAGTTAACATTCAGATGACCTGACATTTGCAGAAGTTAGAGATTAGAATAAAGAAATGACTTACAGAAAATGAATCCTTCCTGAAAGAATTGTTCAAAAAATAGTAAAATTTAAGACAGAGCACAAAGAGAGAATCTGAGATTCTCTGCTATTTCAGAGAAATTGAAGAGAGCAGACTATCAATTTTCTGAGGACACAAATAAGTAGATAGACTGGTATTCCACATCAACAACTATTATTTAAAAGTGCATTGTATCTGTGTCTAAAATCTTGCTATTAGGAAATAGTTGAGACTTATTCTGGTGAAGACATAAACATACAAGCAAGAGGAGATACTTTTTTGTGAAAAAAAATGATTTGTTGTACACTAGGCAAAAAAAAAAAAAAAACAGGACATTTATTACAGCAATCAGAAAATGTGATGGTAGATGAAGATTCAAATTGTTAGTTTTAAGCAGTTTCAGAGTGATTTTACACTGGTGGCTCAAAGATGTATATGGAAGCAGAGAATATATTGGAGGAGATAAAAAATCAGTCAACAGAAAACAAACTAGCAGGCTGAAGGGATTTAGCTGCTCAGCCTTCTGTCAACAAATGGGGTAGGAAGAAATTATGTTAATGAAATCATTCACAATGTTTCAAAAAATTGTATGAAAAATAGAGTGAAGCCCATGAACTGATCAGAAGAATAAGAAGAAATTTGGATTTGAACCATATGTTGTCACTGAGAGAGGGTGACAGTTAGGTGGAAGATGAAAAAAAGTGAAAGGGTGGAAAAACTGCAAACTATTAATTTCATTATACTGTGGTTAAGCAATTGAACTGCTGAGCTTTAAGAATTAATACAAGGAGGATTGAACTATGTTGACCATGTTAATCTAGTGAGAGAAATGAAGCATCAGTTTTACTTTGTGTATTAGCTGCTTAGAAAAAGGTATGGAGGAAAAGATGTTTGTAAATAGAGTTGTTTTTATTTTTGAAAAATGTTATCTTTGTAAAAATATAGCAAAGGAAAGTATAAGTATTGTATTAGTCCTTTATTTGAGGGAAGACGAGTGGTATGAGTACTTGTTACACAAGGTAATGCAATAAGGGTAAGAAATGAATTTGTTAAATGTATGAAAAGCCAAGATTTACCTTGTATACTGGAAAAGAAAAGGCATAAAAATGGTATCCAAAATAAAACAACGTGTCTGGTGTTGCAGCTGCTGGGGAAGAATGTGTTGTTATGAAGTGAATAGCTCAAATGAAAAATATCTGATTATTAATAACAGTTTATACACAGAAGCAAACAGATAAATTACCACAGGTATTCTTAGCAAATCATCTCATTTTCTAAGCTAAATAGCTTAAAATGAGTTGAAGTTATGGATGTGTGATAACTGGAAACCTCTGCAACCAAATGCACTTCAGATAAGGTAGGCATCCATCAGAAACTATTCTGTGTGACCCTTTCAGTGACTCCTCAAGAGAGAGAATAATTTAAGTTCAAAAGGGCAATACCATGCAGTTTACTGAAAAGGGAAAATGAAACTAAAAAAGGAGAGGGCAGTTATTGGTTCATAAATGCAAATAAGGCCCTGGTGACTGCAGTATGAGATAACATTAAATAAACAGTTATAATATTAATTTATTAGTTGAAGGCTGGTTAGGATTTTTAGTGCTAGTAAAAAAAAAACAAATATTTTACTAAAGGAACACGAGTGTTTTCCCTGCTGAAGAGGAAAATAGAGATTAGACAGCTACAGCGAGACATTAGCTTTAGAATAATCACAGGCAAAATCATGCATTATAGTATAAATACCCCCTACTCTTTGGGAAAGTAAAGCATGTGTGAGCTGCCAGAGAACTAGAAACTTAGTCCCCAACTGCATGCCCAGTATTTTTTCTTTCCTTTCAAACTGTATATATTTTTATGTGATTTGTGTGTGTTAGAAGGGGGATGGGGTGAAAAAAGTAACACGAGTTCTAAAAGAGATAAGAAGTTCTTAATATACAGAAATTGTAGTTGCCAGTTGTAAGCCTGTTTATATAAGTTGGAATATGGACTACTGTGTGCAAAAAATATCAGAAAATATTAGTGATAGAAACTTTCAGTTGTTAGACTGGCTGCACTGTCAATATTAACATAAAATATAAATGACCTTACTGTGACAGCTAAAAGGTGACAGGTAATGACATACATAAGAGGGTCAGGATGCAAATAGGAATGCTAGAGGTGATGCACTTGGACAGAAATGAACATGTGATCTTGATAAAACGAAGGTTTCAAGGTGGATACACAGCAGGATGTCAGGGACAAAGATAGAGGGGAGTAATTATATTTTCAGAAGAGGGTCTCCAATAGTGATAGAAGAAGGGGAAAATATAGCAATGGTATCTCTGTAGCAGTGAGGGCATTACTGGCAAGTCAGGAGATGTACTTTGACATGTGTTTATTTTCCCCTTAAAATGAATATGTTCAAGCTGAGAAGAATTTTGAGGGAAATAATATTTCATTGAGATATTTTAATTATGTGTGATGAGTGGAATTTGAATTATAATAGTGATGATGTATCAGGGGACATACAATGGAGGTTACAGCTAAAGAGGGCAAATTTTTAAAGAAAAAATGTGAAAGAAGTTGGTATGGATGATAGTATTGGAAAGAAAGGAAAATGGAAACATATATTTTAGAAATGTATGGAACTGATTGATTTTAAAGACTCCATACAGAATGCTTTGATACAAATATCTGGAGGGAGCAAATTGTAGTAACTAAGAAAATTATATTTTTGAGTTGGTGTTTATGGTTAGATGTGCTGAGATATAGTAATACTTTATTGAGCTGTTGGCAGCCAAAAAAAATTAATGAGAAAATGGAAATCAAAGACTAAATTGATTTTAAAGAAGATACAGTGAACATAATAAAATAAATGAACAAAATGGAGGTGGGATCTTTAAAGGTGGGAGGAAGTAAAGTGCATGCAAATAAGTGGCATATTTGACATCAATAAATATAAATCACTGGACAAGAAGATGTGTGATGTGGGAGAGTTGGTGGGTAATGAAAAATGTGAAGGGATGATGTAATAACTAATACTGAAGCTATGAAATGTGTAATACATTAAAATGACAATGGAGATGTTCTTGAATTTGTTATTATTAACATATGTTAATGTATGATGCAAGCTAAAGTGTGATGATTAAATAAACTTGGTAAAAAATATGTCAAGCTTAATGAAATCAGAAAAATAACTCTGATAATTTTATTAAGTGTGGTTTGTATAATATTGTACAATACTAGCACTGTAGATGGACTAGAGCAGCACGATGCTTAATGACTATTCTACTTCAGGCATTAGTAGTTTGATCCTTAATGCTCTTCACAGCCCCCATATAAGAAGGCTGATTCTGTAAATTAGTTTAAACCATTTAACCTACATACCTGCCTAACATACAAAGCTATGTCAAACCCAGAGCTGTTGGACATGCTTCACTTAAAGAAATCCCAATTCCTCTGAGCTACATGCTCTAGTGACCTAAACCTTGTCACCACAATAAACAGAACATGCTGGAGGGATAGATTCCTGTCCCAGATACTTCCCATACACTGGAACTAACTAACTAGCTGTATCAAACAAAGCTCCTCATTAGCACTCTTCAAGAAAAATCTTGATGATTGGATGGGAGATAGGAAATTCACCCTGGGGATCACTTCTGTGGCTCTGCTTGACAGGGGCACAGGAAAATAATTTTCTTGGGTGGCAAAAGCCAGGGTACCGTTTGGCTAGGCTTATATTGTTCCTAGGGCCAGTAGCCCAGTACCTACCTATGAATCTGATTTAACACTTGCCTACACTCATTTCTGCATATCAATGAAATAAATACGTAAGATCAAGCCATACTGCAAACTATTTGCTGACGCTACGTAATGGGGTTGTTTTTTATTGATAATATATTTAGAGCCATGCCATTTCTCTAAGCCTTTGTGGCATGACAGCAATCATAGCCACTCTCTTTGTCTGTATTCTGCTATCAGTCTCTGATATGGAAGACAGTCCCTAACCTGCAACTAATGCCACAATTTGTTAAAGAGATTTTGATTTTTGTATTTGTTTACTAGAACTTCTGGTAGCTTCCAGAATGATAGCATCATCCACATATAAGGTGATTTGTAACCAGCGGAGAGCTACAATCATTTACAAACAAGGTGATTTGTAACTTATGGAGAACTACAGTTATCCACATACAATTTCACATGTAACGTTTGGAGAGCTACAATCACCCAGATACAGGGTAGTTTGTAACCTATGGATGACTGCAATCATTCACATGAGAGGCAATTTGGAACCTATGGAGAGCTACAATCATCCACATACAAGGTGATTTGTAACCTGTGGAGAACTATAATCATCCCCAAACAAGTTGATTTTTGGAGCGTTACAATTCTTTCACATACAAAATGATGTGTAACGTTTATAGCTACTATTGACTACTAATAGAGAGTAACAATTATATGGGTCTCAAAACTGTGACGCTTCTATCCCAAGAAAGCCTGTATCAAAACTTGAAAAGCCCATTGTCACTTAGAAGGTTCACTCTGTTTGATAACTCTGCAACCATCTCATAAGTCCATCATCAAATATTATTTGTCTGAACTTGGCTGTTGGCACAACATGATCCACTGATTCTAAGGGCCATCTCCAGTCTACAATATAGTACCCATCAGACGCTCATTTTCCATACTGGTGTACATGTCATCAGTGGTAAATTGGTTAGCTGTTACTACATTGTTCTCATTTTTGAACCCATGTTGCATCTTAGATAACAATCTGTTTTTGATACCCTGGCTCTGAATATAGGAGTAAGTTATCTTTTCAAGCTTCTTCACCAATGGAGTAGAAATGAGCTATTATTCAGTAGTCCTAGGTTGAAGATAGGCAACTGACTTTGGCAAAAGACAGGATCCCATCATATTTGAGATTCACTAAAACTACTTTTGATGAAGAAATGTACTGGGGAGTTCGCCAACAGGTTCAGCCATCTTAAGAAAGAAGGTCTGACACACTGACAGTCTTGAGTTACAGTTAACCTGTAGCTTATTTAGAAGGTATCATTCAATTTTTACTGATATTGACATGTAATGGGGGGGGGGGGACAACATGCAAGCGCACCTGCTCTAAGGAAGGATGATAGTTTAAGTGGATTCCATTGAGTGCTACAGTGGCTTCTGCCTTAGAAATATGTTCCTGTTCCTAAGTGGTTGATTATACTCACTATTAGAAGGCTTTTACATGATGAGTCATATGTGAAGTAATTTGTAGCTTTCCAAAATAGATTGGGTTGTCTTGGGGAGGGGGGGGGGGGGGGTTCTGCAGAAAACTAGACTTGGTTGACCTGATAGCAATCTGACACTTGATATCAGGGCACGTGTTTAATGAACAAAGACTCCAAATCAGGGACACTTAAATATTGGTAAAATATTGGTACTATTTGGTTTTAAATTAGGAGATGAAATGTGCTAAAACACATTTTCGAAATAATAAAACATTCATAAGTGTAATTAATATCTGCCAAGGGTGCAGCCTGATACTGACATTTTGTACCTAAACTTAATGTTGTTGCCCCCCACCACCCACTTATCATTTAAAAAATGTACTCACCCCTCAAAATGCTATCTCATATACATAGGAAGGGGGCATGTTGTTTTCAACTGTTACCATTTATTAACCTATTTTAGAGATGCATTCCTTTCACGCAAGCGTTCATTGTATACTTTTATAGTGCAATTGTGCAAATACTCATTTATACAGTTAGTACTAAACATTTTGTATTTTTAAGTCTTTAAGCTTTCAGCAGAATTCGCAGGAAAAAAAATTTACTCATTTGAGTACACCGAATATGCCTAGCTACACCGTTGGTAACTGCCGTGATTCACTTGCCACAATCTTCATGGTGTTGTCATCAAAATCACAAACTTTAATGATGGGCATTCAGATGTAAAATCAGTGTGTCTCTAAAAATAAGTAACAATATGCATCAGAAAAAAATTGAAAGTATTCAATGAGTACAAAAATGTTTCAAAAGTTTCTTAATGACAATATACTTATGCAAGTATGCTTGTAAGTAAGTGTGTGTGTGTCCCATATTGCGATCGCTAAATCCAAAGAAGCAACATTAATTAATGTTTTAACAGAATAATATCGCTTGGATATATAAGCTTGAAGTATGGTGACAGCACCACAGAGTCGTACGCATTTTAAACATAGGACAAATAAGAGCCATGCTAAATCCTTATCTTGTTTTAAAATAATTCATAATTAACGGAATTCCCGAACCCTTATAAGGTCCAGATTTCCATTAAAGGGTCCAAACCAAAGCCTCTGTTAATCTGTCAGGGTGAAGTAATAGGCGGCCTTTTATTGGTGGCGGAGCTGAGGCCCGGCGTGTCCGCCACGCTCATTGGTCAGCAATTTCTCAGTGTGAACATTTTTGTATGTGTACCTCACCATGTCAATGGCTCCTCCTGCCAGCAAACTACTAAGATGAGATCGGAGGACAGGGCCCCTTCAAAGGAAAAATAGCCTAGAAATAACCTCTCCGCGGAAACAAAAGTGACCGTACCTGGTCCCGTATTGAACGGAAGGATTTGACATTGCAAGTGTGCCACCGACGAACTGTACTGGGATCAAAAGTGGTTAGGAAATTGAGCACTCCAACTTCCCAAATGAACTCCGTCAGAGCAGCCAACAGAAGAGCGAGGAGAGTTACGAGGCCGCCGCGCCCGGTGCAGCAGCAACAGCCGCTTCTACCGCCACCGCCGGAGAGGAATAACGGCGAACGCGGTAAGTGATTAGCTGTATGTCTGCGACTTCGGGTCAGCGATCTGCCTCCTTGGGATGTACGTGGTCGGCATAAAGTGGTAGAAAAAGGCATTTTGGTGTGATTGCCATTGACAGGAAAACTCGAGGCTTCTGCTGTAACCGCAGTTCAGGCCGCGCTTTGTTTGCCTTGGCCCAGTCCCTGCCTCCTGATCGGGGTTATATTTGGGTCTGACTGCCCGGTTGTCCTGATCCTCCCAGACAGAGTGGTAGAACTTGAGTTTTCCTTGCTAAGAGGGTGCTTGCTGAGACAGGACTCCTTCTATATAGCCGGATAACTATTTGCTGTGTACATTTGTTAACGTTAAGTAAAAAAAAATGTGTTTGTATTCCCCCCCCAATGTCTATAATTTGAATTCCCAAACTGGACTGTGCAGGTAGTGTTTACTGCGCAGTTGGCTTGCTTCTTAGTTACATGGCAGTGATTCGCACTGTTTCAGTTGCAACTCACCATGACACCATTTTAAACAGTGTTTACTAAGCAGTTTGACTTTTTAAACTCCAGTTTGGTCCCTTTTTGTTGTAAACATACGACACGGTAACTGTTGTCTTGGAGCTACAAAATTTGAGTGATTATTTTGTTTTTGGGATCGCATTGATTAAAGACTTGCGGTTAGATAATGACGTTTAACCGTGATGTGTTACTGAGACAGAGATGCAGAGCAGAAAACGTTTCTGTTTGAGTCTGTCAGTATAATGTTTTTATTACGTATGCGTGCACGTAATTGTAGGAAGGCTTTTGTGCTGTTTGCCCTTATGTGGCACACATTCTTCCTTCTTTTTTTAAAATCAAAGAAAACTGGAGAGTAGTTATTGACTTGGAACGGGCAGTTGAGGTTGAGATGCTGGAGCTGCAGAAAGATGTCTTGATTTCTCTTGTTTCAGTTGTAAAGCTTGAGTGCCCTGCAGTAGTACCTCAAAGGCACGTATACCCGCATGCAGCCTTTCAGCATTAATGTTGACATTAACATGAACAGTGATACATAGAGGAAACTGTGTATTTGAAAGTAACACTGTTATACTTTTTGAGAGTTTCTTGCGGGTGATGGTTCGTGGCGTGAACCTGATTCTTCTAATTACCGAGTTAGCCGGATTATTTATTTTGATACTGTCCTGTATTGCTTGCTGCTGGTTAATTTAGGTTGGATTAATGTTGAATAATTTGTTATATTAATGATTAAAATTAATGTATGTATACCCCCCTCCACACTGTAGCATCACAAACTACATTTTCCAGTATTTATTTACACTTTAACTGCATAGCCCCCACCACCAGTGGAGACATTTGGGAACAAACTGCAAAAAATAAATGTTATATATAGTGTGTGTGGCAAGATATGCTTCCTGGTGTTGTCATTCTGAAAATATTGAGCAATGCAGAGCTGATGAATGTGACCCATATTCAGAATTTGGTCCCTTGTTCTGGTGTTGACCCTTGCAGTGATGATGCCTGTTAACTTCACTTAGCGAACGTGTTGTAGAATGGTCTGTTTCAGGGAAGGCAGAACTGCTTCCACATGTAGTAAGCTTGGTGTTAGGATAGATGATCTGGAGACCTGACTCCAAAGTCATTAAGCAAGGTGAATACCAAAGTTAGAGCAGTGGGTAAAGCATCACTTTTCAACCTCATTTGGCAATAACTTGCATATACTGCCAAGATGTTTTAGGTAAAATAAAAAAAATGTTTTTAAATGCTGGGCATTCTAAGCTTGGTGCCATATTCCGTATTTGCTGGTTGGTTTGCATAATTTTGGGTGTTTTACCTCCCAGCAGTGCCATATTTTTCATGTGCTACTGAGTAATGGTTTTATGTAAGATATGTTTACACGGAAGTTAAATTGGGGTGTGAATGTGCAGTGGATTGAAAAATAAATGTTGGAATTGATATTGCAGCCTTTGGTTATTTTCTATAGTAATTTGATATAAGACCAGAGTCAGTACTGTTTATTTTTAGATTTTGTTTTTTCTGATACACCACGTATTAGTACATCTGCTTTGAGGTTTATTTTCTAGTTGCAGTGTGTATTCGTATCCTTGATTGTTTTGTTTTTAGTTGGTTCTTGATTGCATAATGCAAGATAAGGATACTACACCTTGATATCTTTGTTTGTTTACTTTGTGGTTTTGCAGCCATTTATTCACTTACTGCCCAGAATTTGGTTCTGGTACCAAGTTTTTGGCTCATCTGGATTTAAAAGCTGCCCAAGTTTGACACTGAACAGCTCCTGTCCTGCTTTATCTTGTTTCGATGGAAGACTTTTTTTTCCCCCCTTTACCTTTTTTAAAATAAAATTCGGTCACAAGACCATTTATGTTTTGAGAGTACTCAAGTGTCCTGCTGTACCTACTTCTCTTCTCAAGAAGGGGAAATCAAGTCAATTCTCAAGTGAATTTGGAGGGTACCTATCCAATCATCCATGTTTAATTTGGAGAAACTGGGTTGTCATTAACTTGCAGGAGACTGCCTCTGAGGTGGGTTAGGCGTTGTAGTAAAAGTTTTCTCCATTTTATTTTGTGTGTGTGTGCTGTTGAAGATGCTTCTGGTATTTGTCAAGCTAACTAACTTTAAGGTACAAGAGATAAAAGAGAATGGGTCAGGAATGTGCAAGCAAGCAAAATCTGAGGGCAATGCCACTCTATGCTAAAAGTCTAAACCTCAAAATGCACTCACTTGAGGCACTCCTTAAAATTGAGAACATCGACATCAGTGCAGTGATAAAGACGTGGTTCAAGGCTCCAGAGAGCACACCTACATTACCAGGCTATAATTCATATCACACCTTTCGGCCACCTAACCTGGACCGAAACACTAAAGGCGGAGGCGTGTCCATATTCATTAAGGATATCCACACCTCCAGGCTAGATGCTCAGCATAATGCATCCGAGATTGTCCAAGTCCAACTAACTCTTGGCAAGACCGCAATCCAAATTGTAGCTTGCTACAGATCCCCCACCATGCCCCAGGATTCCCACTCATTTCTTGATACACTGGTAAATATTAGGGTACAACACAACACCCTAATGGGGTGATTTCAACTACCCCACCATTAACTGAGAAAACTACTCATGTACCAACTCTTTTGCTCAATGCTTTCTGGAATTCATAAATTCCAATGCCTTGGATCAACTTATCCACACCTCTACCAGGGGCAGCAATATCTTAGACCTGGTTATTACCAACGTGGGCTACCGGTGTTCCACACCAGAGGTCAGTTCCTCGGTCAGATCCGACCACAAGCTAATCATCCTAGACATCCATATCTCGCCCCACCCCCCATAAAAAAACTGTCCAAAACTTCACGCTTCTCAAAACAGAAATGGCAAATTTCATGACACTCATGCAGATGGACAATAGAAGTACAAATGTTGAATCCTACACAAATGCACTTTATAAGCACTTACACGAGTGCATGGATCGTGCTATCCCTGACAGAACCAAGATGCTATCCTCCAAAAAAAGGAAGCCAATCTGGTGGTCCCCTGCCATAAACTCTACAACAGAAGAAAGAAACTGTTGCAAAAGAGAGTAAAATCCTATGATTGGAGGAACTCCTTGGTCATCCTCGGTAAGAAGCTGCGATCCCTCATAAAATTCTCCAAAGCTAGTTACGAAAACAGAATCTCCACTGATTCTAAAGACTACCACAAAGCATTTTATAGCCATGTCAGGAATCTCGGTGGCAACACTCAGATCTCCTCTGAGTTGCAGCACAATGGCACTAAGTATACAGAACTAGCTGATCTTGCCGACATCCTGGCAGATAGGTTCATTGCTAACTTTAGCCCCCTCTCACCCCCTAAAGGGCCCATCCGTATACCGGAAGAATGGAAAGTTCTGTAATCACAGCTGTACAGGTAAAAACCACACTCTCCAAAGCCAAGAACACAACATCCATGGGACCTGACAACATCCCAGGCTGCGATCTACATGAACTGCAGAACGAACTGGCACCCCACCTAAGTACCATGTTCAATCATAGCCTCACCTCAGGCTTTGTGCCCACTGAATGGTGCATAGTGACTGTTATCCCACTTCACAAAGGGGGACCCACCAAGGCCCCCGGGAACTACAACCCCATTAGCCTGATGAGCCTTGTCTGCAAGGCCATGGAACGTATCATCATGGAACTTGTAAATAAAGGCATTGGTAATCTCCAAACTCTGGACCCCACTCAGTTCGGGTTTGTAAAGGGCAGATCACGTCTCCTAAACTCGATAAGACTTCTTTGAAGCAGTCACCAAAGCCGTAGAGGTAAGGTGGTTCACACAGTCTATCTAGATCTCGCCAAGGCTTTCAGCACCATCCCCCACTCTGGAATTATAGATAAACATACTAAACTAGGTATACATCCTTATGTCACAAGATGCGTTGCCAACTGGCTCACTAAGAGAACTGACACTGTGAAAGTAGCAGACTCCAATCCAACTTCAGACAAGTGGAGTACCACAGGGTTCAGTCCTGGGTCCTCCCTTGTTAGCCTGAACTTCAGAGAAGTAGATACCAAACACAGAAGGTGTTTTGGCTAATGAAGTTCGCAGATGACAACAAACTAGGAGCCATAATCCACTCCTAACGATGTGGACATCCTACAAAAGGGCCACCCAGAGACAGATGCCTGATGTCAAAGCCATGGCCTCAAGCTCAATGCCAAAAAGTGCATTGTCATCCCCTTTGGTAAAAACTCTGTACCCATGAACTACCACATAGGCGGTAGGCTACTTAACACTTAAAGTATGATGAGACCTTACGACACAGGTGGGCAGTAGTCTCTCCTTTGATAATCACATCGCCTCAGTAGTCAGGAAATCCTTCTAAGTGGCACATCTAATTACGAAAGGGTTCTCATCCAGGAAAAAAAGCGGTCATTGTTCCCCTCTACTTGACACTTATTACACCCGTTATAGAGTACAATCCCCCTTTGGTATGTACCTCACAAGACATCTACAACAACTGGAAAGGCCGCAGAAATGCCTCACAAAGAGGATTACCGGCCTCAAACAGATGCCCTACACAAACGGTCTCAAAAAGCTCCAGATTTACTCCGTTGCATATCGCCTACTCAGAGGCGATCTCTGCCTAACATTCAAAGCTATGTCAGACCCAGAGCTGTTGGACATGCTCCACTTAAAGAAATTCCAATCCCTCAGAGCTACATGCTCTAGGTTCATAGGAGTGTACTAGGCTAATGGCCCTGGAACCTTTACAAGCCTAGCCCATAGGATTACCCTGGCATCATGCCACCCAACCTTAGTTCCTTGTGCCTCTGAGTAGAGCCACTGGAGTGATCCCCAGCGTGAATTTTCTGATCTGAAGTTGTAAATCTTTTTATTCATTCTTTACAGTTAGGACCTCGGTTCTGTCCTCAGAACCGATATGGCTGTTTCCCAGCTCGCGCAAGCCAAAAGCTCTCGGCTAAAAACCTACCCACAATGCCCCTCTCTTAGATACTCCAGATCTCGTTTGCCACGTTCCTAGTCAGACGTGTTAGCCATCTCTCTCAAGCTAAGTAGTAATTTGTTGTTTTTATGACCGTTTTTCTTCTGAATTTCAAAATTTTTATTCAAGTTGGTCTTTTATCACTGTCTCCTATAACCTAGGCCTATTTTCTACCCTTTTTATTGGTAATTTAATTTTTTTATCTCATGACTATCACTCTTTCCTGTCTTTGACAGGCTTCTTTTACTAGTGGTATTGCTTAACATAACTCTACTGGTATTTCTTCCTTAACTTTTTCTACAGTATAGCATTGTTTCATTTACCATGTCAGACAAAGCCAAGTTTGGTTTTAAACAGTGGGACAAGTGTGGATGTAAGATGCCTAACTCGGATACACATGTTTGTTGTGTCTACTGTTTGTATGTGGGTCATTTGGAAGCTGATTGTGACACTTGTGCTGGTTTTTCTAATCGGACACTAGCAGAACAGAAGAATAAACTTTTATTTTAAAAGGTTTACTCGGGGCACCTTTCTCGGAGGCTCTATCTGGGTCGGAGGTCTTACCCCCTCTTAAGAGTGCCGACCGTGGTATTCACTCCTATCTCTGTTTCAAACACTGCACCATTGACTTCGGTGCTGTCTTTGGCTCCTACCTCTGCTCCATCCCTGTCCATGGTGCCGTCAGTTTCCTTGGCTCCATGGGCTCCGATGACTGTACATACCTTGGCACCATCCCCGGCCATGGTGCTGACAGTTTCTTCGGCTCCAAAATTCGATTTACCTGCCAAGGACAAGATATTCTCCTACTTGCGACCCTTTCTTGAGGCAGAAGTTTAGTCCCTTTTTAGAAAGACCTGATTCCCCTTCTGCAGCCTCCTTTTTTTTTTTTTTTTTCGATCCACTAGGAGTTTTTCTGAGCTAGACCTAGTGCAGGTTGTGGACAAGCTTCTGGTAGCTAGGGGGTTGCCCATTCCAGCTGGACCTTCCGTCCCTCCTTGCTCCAGAGTCTTCTATCTCATCTTCCCCTGCTTATCCTCCCCCAGCACCTTCTTCGGAACATACTGTCTCTGCTCTGACAGCAGTGCCTCCCCTGTCGGCACCCACCACCTTTGCAGCATTGGCTGCAATGGAGCCGATGCTTTCTCGGAGCGGTGCTTGGACTGTCCGTACCTTGGTACCTAATTCGCTGCCTATTTTCTCGCTAGCACCGTCTATGTCCACTGTTCCGACAGCTCCAAGTTCTCTCGTAACTCCTCAACTGGAAGTGGGCTCGGGTGTGCCTGCTATACGGGTGATGGATAGGGCCCTAAACTCCAAAGGCTCATAACCAACCCCTAGGACACAAGTATCAGAACCCCCCTGTGAAGGGAACCCCTTCTCCAGAGTCCTCCTCAGAAGGTCCTACTGGAGAGCCAGCCCAGAAGAAACAGTGCAAGAGGAAGCAACTTGATTTCCTGGAGGAATATGTCACAGAAGACACTGATTGTGATGAAGGGGAAGGGTCCCCTCGCTCTTCTCCAGACACGTTTCATTCGGAGACTTTCTCGAAATCCTCAAAGTGGGGGGAATGGAAGTCCTCTAACCCTTCTTTTGAGGAATTTGTGTTTCTGCAAGCCTTCCGTGCCTGGCCATCTACTGTCTGGCTGACCCCACCAGCAGATGATCTTGATAAACTAGTTGTGCAGCATGCCTGGAAGGCCCCGGACAATTTTTTTTGAGAAATATAGTTCCAAAAAACATTATTTTTTCTTACACAAGATGCAAAAATCTGAAGGAATTACTTAGGAGTAAGGGCAAGAAGGACAGGGCAGTGAATGCAGGCTCTTTTGCTTGCAATAAATGCAAGGTTTGTGATAAAATTATTAATTTAGATGGCCATAAAATTAATGGGGTTACATACCATGCACTAGATCACTTTGACTGCAATTCTTCCGGGGTGGTATACATTATTGGGTGTAATTGTATTAAACGAAAATGGTACATAGGACAAACAAAACGTAGGGTTAAGTTAAGAATTTTGGAACACTTGGGGGATATTAGGAACAGTAGACTTGATAGTCCAGTTGCAAGCCACTTTCATCAATTTCACAACGGAGAACAAACTGGTTTTAAATTCAGCATTTTGGCAAGACCTTGGGGAATGGGAGAAAGTAATATAAATTTTCAAACAAAATTATTGAATATGGAATCTAAATTTATTGTAAATTATGGAACTCTATTTCCCAATGGTATGAATTTAGATGTATGACATAAAATATTATCTATTTTTTGTATTCTGTGTGGGTGTGTGTATATATACATATACACATATATATATGTATATTTCTTTAAGAAGTGATATATTTATATGTGATTGATTAATTGTTTAATTAACATGATTGACTATGTGAGGTGTGTATTTAAACTGGTTTGTGCTTTACATTATTATTCCATGTGAAGGCGAAGGCCGAGGTACCAGAATCCAGTAAAAAGAAAAAAAGTTTTCTATCCTGTTGTGCTGCTTCATTTGTTTGTGTTTTTTGTGGAGACTTCGATTTGGATACTTGCGATCCAGAAGTGTGTTTTTTTTCCCGGACAATGTAGAACCTGTCCCCCGGAGGCCAGACAAAATTTTATCTACACCTGAAGACTAGCCCCACTGGTCCAAGCAGTTGACAGTTGATTCAATGGTCGTGGTTGTGGCCACCAAGAGGGAACTGGCAGAAGATAGTTCCACTGTCCATCCTCCAAACAGGGAGTCCCGGACCATGGACAGATTAGGGAAGCAGACCTATGCTTCAGCGACTTTCGCCATTCGGTCGCTGAATTATCTGGTGTACTTTACTCTCCTCCAAAGAGACCTAATTTCTGAAATGTCTTCCTCTTTGGTGGGGGTACTGCCTGATGAGGTGAGTAACACTGTCTCCTCGCAGCTGGCTACTCTTGAATCCATCTTGAACTCCTCTATGTGTTTGATATCTTTCACCGCCGAGGGGGCAGCTCCAGCTGCCGCATCTGGTGTTGTCATGAGGTGTAATGCTTGGATGCGGTTGTGTGATTTCACAGACCCCTTTAAATCTTCCTTCGTTAACGCACCTGTCGATGAATCTGCACTTTTTGGGCCCAAGGTACGTGACACACTTGCACGTAGCGAGAAAGACAGACCTTGTCTGCTGTGGGCATACGCTTTTCCAAACCCAGAGGCCCTACTCCAGGAACAAGAAGGGGGGAAAATATGGTTCAAGAAATCCCAAGGATTCTTTCGTGACACTTGTGGTGAGCAATCCTCCTAGGGCAGAGGGGGCTGCTCATATGGAAGACTCCTCTTTTGGGGGTAGAGGTGGCCCGTGTAACCAGGGAGCCAGAGATTCTTTCTCCGGCAGACCCTAACAGCGCTCCTGAGCAGCTGCCCAATTGCTTTCCTCTGGAAGCAGTCAGGGGTAGTTTCTCTCTGCATCTACCAGCCTGGCATCTTATTACTACCAATGTTTGTGTGCAGAGAATAATATCCAGAGGCTACCAAATACCTTTTGACCTAACTCCCAGACCCGTCAAACGAATCCCCGATGTACCACCCAATCAAAGGGGATTAGCAGTCTTAGAAATAGAAAAACTACTAAGAAAGAGTCATCCAACCAGTCCCACCAGAACAGACAAGATCCGGGTTTTACTGCCAAAAAAGACAGGGGATTGGAGACAATCCTGGATCTTTAGCCTAATGAACAAATTTATCAAACCTCAAAAATTCCAGAGGGTCAAAGTATAGTTCATTCTTCCCTTCCTAGGGAAGGGACAATTGGATGTGTTCTATAGACTACAGGATGCGTGCTACCACATAAAGATGGATCACCGCTCCCAGAGGATTATCCGCTTCCAGCTGGGAGCCAATCACTACCAGTTCAGGGCATTGCCATTTGGTCTCTCGACAGCCCCCCTGAGTGTTCACCAAATGTATGGCAGTTGCGGTAGCTCATCTTCAACTGCAGGGATTCCAGGTGTTTCCCTATCTAGGCGACTGGCTCCTTACCGCTCCGACCAGGAATCTCCTAGTCCGCGGCCTCTCTTATACTCAAGATCTCGCTCGGTGCTTAGGGATTACAATCAACAAAGACAAATCTCAGATGTCTCCAACGAAGACACTGGAATTTATTGGAGCGGTCTTCAACACAACCATCCTGTCGAGCTTATCTCCCCCCTCACAGGCTTTTGAAAATAAGACACCAAATTCAAGACCTTCTTCCTCACACATTTGTACCAGCACATCTTGTACTGCAACTCTTGGGCTCCATGGCAGCTACCATTACTTTGATACCACTGGCGAGACTGCACAGGAGAATCCTGCAGTGGCTCCTCTCCGCACAATGGTCATTGTTAACCCACCCACTCAACCACATGATAAGCCTTACGAACTGTTGCAAGGAGGAAATGTTATAGTGGATGGAGCCTCAAAAGAATCTTTGGTGTAGACCGTTCTGTCTTCCCCAACCCACGGTCACTGTGACTATGGATGCTTCACTGTTAAGGTGGGGGGACATTTCCCGGTAAAGACTGTCCAAGGCACCTGGACACCCTGAGGGCAGTTCTCTTAGCGTTGCAAGCGTTCCATGCATCCCAGCCTTCGGGGACCATTGCAGTTCAGTCAGACAACATGTCAGTCGTCTGGTATATCAAAAAGCAGGGTGGAACCAGATTTTACCACCTCTGTCTGGAAGCCACGAGGATTTGGCACTGGGCGATGGCTTCTAATCGCTTTTGTAGCAATGTACATTCCTAAGAGTTCCAATCTCATTGTGGATAAATCCTGAGCGGGAACATCCTGATTCCTCACGAATGGTCCCTCAATCCTGTAATAGCAGCTCGGATCTTTCAACATTGGGGCAAGCCTTGCTGCAACCCGCTTGATTCCCCCCAGAATTACAAATGCAGGAGCTATTTTGCCTTGATCCCCCCTCATGGGGAACAACCAAGGGGCGCTCTAACACACAATTGGTCCCCGGGTCTTCTGTATGTCTTTTCCCCCGTTTCACCTATTTCCAAAATTTCTCCAGAAAGCTCAGAGGTTGAAAAGCAAAGTGATTGGTACCTACTGGCCATGTCAAGTCTGGTTCCCGTTTCTATGGCCTCATCTGATTCACAGCCCGTGGATCCTGGATCATTCCCAGGACCTGTAATCTCATCCTCGGGGATTGATTTATCCGAACCTGCACAGTCTCAAGCTCACAGCCTGGTTCCTCCACTTCCAGTGATTGTCTGACTTCCAATGATTGTCAGACTTCCTGACATCCTATCTCCTGTTCGTGAAATTCTTCTAGTCTCACACAAACCTTCCACTAGAAAAGTTTATTCTAGTAAATGGACTAGGTTCTCTGTTTGGGCCAAAAACCGGAACTTAGACCCTTTCTCTATACCTATTCAAAAGATTCTGCAATACCTGACTACTCTCCTGCATGCAGGAGCCTCAGCTTCGACGATCACTGTATATTTAGCAGCTGTTGCCAATTTTTATAATGGTCTTAAATTCTTCAGTTATGTCACACCGCCTATGCAAGACTTTTATGAAGGGCGTATTACATGTTAAACCTCCGGTCAAGACTCCCTTAGAGCCCTGGGACTTGACTCTGGTGCTTCAGTTTCTTACAGGCTCTCCCTTTGAGCCCTTTGATTCATGTGATTTGAAATTTTTGTCTTGGAAAACCACACTTCTAGTAGCACTCACTTCAGTGAGAAGAGTATCTGAGCTGCAGGTCTTGAGTGTCAAGAGTCCCTACTTGATCTTCCACGTGGATAGGGTGCCCCTTCGTACTGACCCTTCCTTCTTGCCCAAGGTCATTTCTGTTTTTTCCATTAATCAATCTATTGCCCTGCTGGTTTTCTTCCCAAGGCATTCTAATAGACGGGAGTACCTTTTGCACACCCTTGATGTGCACCGACAGCTTCGTTGTTATTTGGACAGGACTTCATCTTTCAGGAAAACGAACCAACAAACTTTACAACAGGAGGAGGAAGTTACTACATGACAGAGCAAAATCCCCAAAAGGGAAGGCATCTCTGATCAGTACTAGCAAAAAAACTTCGATCACTCATAAAATCATCCAAGGCCAACTTTGAGAGAAAAATAGCAAAAGACACAAAAGACGATCACAAGGCCTTTTTTAGCTATGTTAAAAACCTGGGTGGAAACTCCCAGATATGCTCAGAGTTAGTCCAAAATGACACAAAATATACTGAACCCACAGATATTGCCAACATTCTGGCAGACAGGTTCAGTGCAAATTTCTCCACCCCCTCCCCCCAAAAGGAGAAATATCTATCCCAGCAGAGTGTAGCCTCCCTAGCATCTCAGATGCCCAGGTGAGAGCCGCCCTCTCCAAAGCTAAAAACACAGCATCAATGGGACCGGACGGTGTCCTGGGCTGCGTGCTACACGAACTCCAAGAGGAACTAAACCTGCACGTAAGGCTGCTGTTGAATCTTAGCCTTACTACAGGATACGTACCCAAAGAGTGGCGTACAGCAACAGTGGTCCCACTCCACAAAGGAGGTGCTTCTACAGACCCTGGAAATTACCGCCCCATAAGCTTGACGAGCCTGGTTTGCAAAGCTATGGAAAGGATAATTATCGAACTCGTAAACAAAGACTTTGGGGACCTACAGACATTGGATCCTACCCAATTCGGCTTTGTCAAAGGCAGGTCCTGCCTTTTGAACCTAGTTGACTTTTTTGAAACTGTCACTAAGGCCATTGATGAGGGTAAGGCAGTTCACACAGCCTACCTTGACCTCGCAAAAGCCTTCGACACAATACCCCACTCGGGCATCATTGACAAACTCACCAGCTTAAATGTAAACCCATACGTCACAAGATGGGTTGCAAACTTTCCGAGGTGCAAGCAAACATAGGAGGATTGTGGCTGACAAAGTTCGCAGATGACTGCAAACTGGGTGCCATAATTGATACTCCAGTGGACACAAGCATCCTTCAGAAAGGCCTCATAGAAACGGATAATTGGTGCCAGAGCCATGGCCTTAAACCGAACGCCAAAAAATGTATAGTCATACCCTTTGGGAAAAACAAGGTACCCACAAATTACCACATAGGTGGTAATCCCATTAAGTACGGAAGAGGTAATCTGGGACCTAGGGACCCAAGTCGACAGTAACCTCTCATTTGACACTCACATTGCCAAGGTGGTTAGGAAGACCTTCTATATTGTCCACCTTATCATGAAGGGATTCGCATCTAGATCGAGATGTCATTGTGCCCCTGTACTCTTCTCTTATTAGGCCCATGATTGAGTACAATGCCCCATTTGGGATGTATCTTACCCGACACCTGCAGCAGTTAGACCCCAAAAGTTCCTCACCAAGAGGATAAAGGGTCTCAAACATGTCATATGCTGCCCGGCTGAAGAAACTCCAGCTCTATTCAGTCGCATACCGCCTACTCAGAGGTAATCTATGCCTGACATACAAGGCCATGTCCAATCCAGAATTAATGGACATGCTCCACCTCAGAAAATCCAAATCCATCAGAGCCACGAGAGCAAGAGATTTGAACCTCAACACAGAAATAAATAGGACGTGCTGGAGGGACAGATTCATAACCCAGAGGCTCCCTACACTCTGGAACAGAATCCCAGTCCATGTTAGGCAGAGCCCCTCACTAACTCTCTCTCCAAGAGAAATCTTGACGAGTGGATGGGAGATCGTAGGTTTACCCCGGGGGTCATCTCTGTGTCACTACTAGACAGAGGCACAGTAAACTAAACCCTAAATGGGCGTAGTATTCTCATCCCAAGGGGTGGCGAAAGCCACACACACTCTGGCTAGGCTTATAAATGCCCTAGGGCAGATAGCCTAGTATGAACCTATGAACCAATTGTTTGTGGCCTTTGCAGGACCCAGATTGGGTAAACCTCTTTCCAAAGTGACTTTATCCTCTTGGCTTAGAAACGTCATTACCTTTATCTACCAACAGAATAAGCTGCCCTTACCTTCCAGAATAAAGGCTCATTCTACCAGATGTACGGCTACCTCTGTAGCTTTTCATTCCGGAGCCTCTATGGATGATATATGCGCAGCAGCCACATGGGCAAGACCTCATACCTTCATATCTCATTACAAATTGGATTTGGCCTCCAGGGGACGAGCATCTTTTGGTTCTGTGGTCCTCAGGAATATCCTTCCTTAGGGCCACCCAGGACTCGAGCAGCTGGGGACTCGGTCCTAACTGTAAAGAATGAATAAAGATTTACAACTTCAGATAAAGAAGTTATGTCTTACCATAACATTCCATCTGAGTTGTAGATTTTTATTCATTCTTTACTTCCCGCTCTCCTTCCCCCTACCTGGACTCCTGATGGACTTCAGGTACTCTTGATTAGAGTATTTCCTCAGACAGAGCCTCCTACTTTTTTCCTATTACATCTTTATCTAGGGCGGGCAAACTCTATCTGGAGTATCTAAGAGAGGGGCAATGTGGGTAGGTTCTTAGCTGAGAGTTTTTGCCTTGTGCGAGATGGGAAATGGCAGTATCGGTTCCGAGGACTGAACCGAGCTCCTAACTGTAAAGAATGAATAAAGATCTACAACTCGGATGGAACGTTATGGTAAGACATAACTTCTTTTTTCTGATCCACTCATCAAGATTCCTCTTTGAGGGCCAGTGAGGTGCTCTGCTTGCCATGTATGGGTAGTCCATTCCATAGCACGGGCAGTCTCTGGGTTATGAACCTGTCCCTCCAGCATGTTCTGTTGATTGTGTTAATGAGGTTGAGATCTCTGGAGCGTGTGGTGCAGAGGGATTGGGATTTCTTTAGATGTAGCATTTCTAACAGAGCTAGGTCAGACATGGCTTTGTAAGTTAAGCAGAGATTGCCTCTAAGTAGGCGATATGAGACTGAGAATAGTTGAGTTTTTTGAGTCTATCCATATAGGACATGTGTTTAAGGCCCAGGATCCTCTTTGTGAGGTACTTTTGCGGCCTCTTCAGGTGTTGCATGTGTCTAGTGAGGTACATGCCAAATGGGGTATTGTACTCTATAGTTGGCCTAATAAGGGAAGAGTAGAGGAAGACTATGACCTCTTTCTTCCTGGATGCAAAACTCGTAGTAATGAGATGTGCCACATAGATGGATTTTCTGACTACAGTGTCAATGTGGTGATCAAAAGAGAGGTTGCTGTCAACCTGTGTTCCCAGATCTCTTATAATGCTTTCTGTGTTCAGTGGACTACCATCAATGTGGTAATTCAAGGGAACTGTGTTTTTTCCAAAAGAGGATGAAGGCACATTTTGTGGCATTGAGCTTAAGGCTATGGTTCTGACACCAGTTGTTGGTCTCATTGAAGCCTTTCTGCAGGATGGCAACATCTCTTGGGGAGTTCATAATCGCTCCTAACTTGCAATCATCTGCGAACTTTGTCAGCCGGAGTCCTTTCGTGTTGGCCTGGACTTCAGAGAAGTAGATACCAAACAGCAGAGGACCCAGGAATGAATCCTGTGGGACTCCACTCGTGACTGGTCGGCAGTCTGACTTGGAGTCTGCTACTTTCACACTGTGGGTTCATTCTGTGAGCCAGTTTGCAACCCACCTAGTGATGTTGGGGGTTGAAGCCTAGCTTAGTAAGTTTTTCTATGATTCTTGAGTGGGGAATGGTATCAAAGGCCTTTGCCAGATCAAGGTAGGCTGTATGTACCACCTTACCTTCATCCGCAGCTCTGGTGACTGACTCAAAGAAGTCGACCAAGTTGAACAGGCATGATCTACCCTTCTTAAAACCAAACTGAGTAGGATCCAGAGTTTGGAGATTCCCTATATCCTTGTTTATTAGGTCCATGATGATGCGTTCCATAGCTTTGCATGTCAGACTCGTCAGGCTAATGTGGCGATAGTTCCCGGTGTCTGTAGTCACTCCTGCTTTGTGGAGAGGGATGACTGTAGCAGTGCGCCATTCAGTAGGGACAAAGCCTGAGGTGAGGCTGTGATTGAACAGGGCACACCGGTGAGGTGCCAGTTCACTTTGTAGTTAATGTAGAACACAGCCAGGGATACTGTCAGGTCCCGTAGAAGCTGTATCCTTGGCCTTGGACAGTGCTGTTTTAATTTGTGCAGCAGTAATACTGGGTGTCTGGCAATCTGCTGGTATTGTGATTACCCTTTGGGGGGGGGGGTAAAGTTAGCAATGAATCTGTCTGCCAGTATATTTGCAATATTTGTTGGCTCTGTAAAGGAGGTACCATTGTGCAGTAGCTCAGAGCAAATCTGGGTATTGCCATGGAGATTTTTTACACGACTATAGAAGGCCTTGTGGTTGTCTTTACTATGTGCCGCAATTCTGTGTTCATAGCTAGCTTTAGGGAATTTGATGAGGGATCTTGACCTTTTGTTGAGGCCGATAAGGGAGATTTTCCAGTCTTGGGACTTCACCTTATTAGTTATCAGAAACTTATCAGTTTCCTCCTCCTGTTGTAAAGTTTATTTATGGCAGGGGACCACAAGATTTTTTTTTTTTTAAGGAGAGCGTCTTAGTTCTACTGAATATGGCGAGATCCATGCATTTGTGTACATGTTCGTACAGTGCATTGGGGTATGATTTGGCAGTCATGCAACTATTCTCCATTTGCATGGGTGCTGTGAAGTTAGCCACTTCTGTTTTTAGGAGCCCAACGTTTGCTTTGGAGAAGTTTTTCATGGTGGTTACCTTTGTTGCGGGGGTGGGAGAGATGTGGATTTCCAAGGTGATTAGCTTGTGATCGGATCTAACCAGGGAGGAGTTGACTATTGGTTTAGAGCAATGGTCATCCTAATTGGTAATGGCCAGGTCAAGGATGTTACTATCTTTAGTGGGGGGTAAGAATGAGCTGGTCTAGGGCATTGGAATTGATGAATTCCAGAAAGCGTTGTGCAAGTGTATTGGTACGTGAGTAGTTTTCCCAGTTAATGGAGGGGTAGTTGAAGTCGCCCAGTATGAGATTGTTAGGTTGGACCCTAATATTCGCCATGGTGCTTAGGAATGTGGAGTGTGAATCTTGGGACATGGTTGGGGACCTATAGCAGGCTACGACCTGAATCGCTGTCTTACCCAGTGTTAGCTGCACCTGAAGTATCTCAGATGCGTTATGTTGGGCTACCAGTCTGGAGGTGTGTGCATCCTTTATGAATATGGAAATACCACCACCTTTGGAGCTTCGGTCCAAGTTCTGGGACCGAAAGGTGTGGAATGAGTTGTAGCCTGGTAGTGCAGGGGTGCTTTCTGCTGCTTTGAACCAGATCTCTGTTACAGCACAAATGTCTGTTCTCCATTTTAAGGAGTACTTCAAGTGAGTGCATTTTGAGATTTGGACTTCTAGCATTGAGCAACATGACCACCAGATTGCATTTGTTTTGTAGCTGTTATAGTGGTAATTTGATCTTTGGAATACCGCCTAAAAAAGGCACTGTAGGGGTGGCAGGAGCCTTGGCCAGTATCCGGAAGCCCAGGGGTGACAGATGCAGGCCACCTTTGGCAAAGTATTGAGGTTTGTCAATCATGTCTTCCCAGGCACACAGATACTGGCTCCCCTCAGAATGACACCAGAAACTTGGCCAATTGTTAATCATTTTCTGCTTGAACTGTGGTATCATTCTATGAGATTGTAGGATGCTGCTCAGGTCTAGTGTCATACCCGCATGGGCTACATAATCTGAGAGCTCCTCCATGTCTCTCTTCATGTAGTCCAGGGAGGTATGTCTCGGGTCACTCACACCCACATGTACAATGACAGAGTCATATTTGTACCTGTTTGTTGAGGGACCTGAGTGCATGCGTTATGTGGCAGATCCTGGTGCCTGACTGGCAGATGACTGTTATTTTCTTCTTATTCAACCTAGTGAGTGGGACATCAGTGTGCCTCACTATCGAGTCACCTATGACTATTGTGTTGGGCATGCTGTTTTGCCTCAGGGGCTTTAGTTGAGTGGCACAATGTTTAGGAGAGTTGTGTGTCTCGTGATTAGTGTTGTGTTGTGGTAGAGTGCGTTTCTGCCTTGGAGGTCTCTGCTGTTTGGTTAGATTTTTATGGAGCGCCTCCGCGAAGGTGGGTGTGTGGTTTGGATTTTTATGTGAAGGCAATGCTGGTGTGTGTTCTGGAAGGCTGTGTGTTCCATGTGGTGTGGTGCAAGTGCTGACCATCTCTTGACCAGCTATTCTGGTCTTGGCTGGAGAGTGTATGGCTTCCAATTTGGATATGTAAGTGCAGCTCTCACAAGTCTGAGTGTTGGGGGGGGTAAGAGGAGAGGGTTATCTGTGTACATGAGGCTGTTGCTGCATTGCCTTAGGATGCCCAAGGTCACCAGGTTAATAGGAGAAAGCACAGGGAACTGACCTTTTAGACATGCCTGGAGGGGTGGGCATTAATAAGTACTGGAGCAGTTTCCTTGTGGAACGTTTAGTGCTGGTAGCACTTTTGGGTACTACAGTAATTGCTACAAGAAGTCTGGTAAAGTGTTAAACTAGCAAGCTAGTAAAAGCGCAGGGGAGGAGAGAACTAGGAGAGATCTAAGGGAAAAATTGAAGAGCAGGCTTTGGCACTGCTCTGAAGCTTACAAACAGTCCTGAATACAGCAAAATCTGGACTAGATTTAGTTAGAGGAAAGGTAGTAAACGAGCGCAGATGTGGACTTTTGGTTTAAAAGTTGAAAGAGATGATAAAACTGCCCAAATGGTCAATAAACTACAATTTCTGGGCCAAAAAAACACTCCTCTTGTGGTAGATAGGCTATCTAGTGCTTTCCACTCCCACTGGTAAGGTAGAAGGCTTCCCTGCAACACAGAAAGGCTTGGGGGGCTCAGAAGCTTACCAGCAGTCCTGGATACAGCAAGCCTGTATCTGGACTAGAGTAGTTATGGGAAAGGCAGGAAACGATGTTAGAACATTTTTATTTATTTATTTATTTACAGAAAAGCGGCTAAAACAGCAGTAAGTAAAATTCACATGCAGTGCAGGCTAGCACACTTGAGTGTGTAGCAATATTACGGCAACTACAGTTTAAATAAATCCAATTAAATTAAAATGACTAAAAACAAATGCAGAAGGCAGTAAATTAGAAGGCTACTAACGAGCAGTAATAGCAGAGTAAGAGCAACTGAACAGAACAGCAACCTAAGACAGTTAACAGTAATAGCTGAATAAAGTGTGTGTGTATATATGTATGTATATATATATATATATATATATATATATATATATATATATATGTGTGTGTGTGTATGTATATTTTATTTATATATATATATATATATATATATATATATATATATATATATATATATAATGTGCAGCAGGTAAAGGTGATAAAGGATAATGAGGGAAACATACTCACAAGCGAGAAGAGTGTGTTGAGATGGAAAGAGTACTTTGAGGGGTTGATAAATGAAGAGAATGAGAGGGAGAGAAGGTTGGATGATGTAGGGATAGTGAATCATGAAGTGCAATGGATTAGCAAGGAGGAAGTAAGGATAGCTATGAAGAATGGAAAGGCTGTTGGCCAAGATGACATACCTGTGGACGCATGGAGGTGTTTAGGTGAAGTGGCAGTGGAGTTTTTAACCAGATTGCTTAATGAAATCTTAGAAAGTGAGAGGATGCCTGAGGAATGGAGAAAGTGTCTTGGTACCGATTTTTTAAGAATAAGGGTGATGTACAGAGCTGTAGTAACTGCAGAGGGATTAAATTGATCAGTCACACATGAAGTTATGGGAAAGAGTAGTGGAAGCTAGGTTAAGAATGGATGTGATGATTAGTGAACAGCAGTTTGGTTTCATGCTGGGAAAGAGCACTACAGATGTGATGTTTGCTCTGAGAGTGTTGATGAAGTACAGAGAATGTCAGAAGGAGTTGCATTGTGTTTTTGTAGACTTAGAGAAAGCATATGACAGGGTGCCTAGAGAGGAGTTGTGGTATTGTATGAGAAGGAGTTGTGGTATTGTATGAGGAAGTCAGGAGTGTCAGAGAAGTATGTAAGAGTGGTACAGGATATGTATGAGGGTAGTGTGACAGCGGTGAGGTCTTTGGTGGGAGTGACAGATGCGTTTAAGGTGGAGGTGGGATTACATCAAGGATCAGCTCTGAGCCCTTTCTTATTTGCAATGGTGATGAACAGGTTGACAGACGAGATCAGACAGGAGTCCCCATGGACTATAATGTTTGCAGATGACATTGTGACCTGTAGTGAGAGTAGGGAACAGGTGGAGGAGACCCTGGAGAGATGGAAATGTGCTCTAGAGAGCAGAGGAATGAAGGTCAGCAGGACTAAGACAGGATATATGTGTGTGGATGAGAGGGAGGATAGAAGAATGTTGAGGATGCAAGGAGTTGAGGTGGGGAAGGTGGATGAGTTTAAATACTTGGGGTCAATAGTTCAGAGTAACGGTGAGTGTGGAAGAGAGGTGAAGAAGAGAGCACAGGCAGGATGGAGTGGGTGGAGAAGAGTGTCAGGAGTGATTTGTGACAGACTAGTACCTGTAAGACTGAAAGGGAAGGTCTACAAGAGGGTAGTGAGACCAGCTATGTTATACGGGTTGGAGACAGTGGCATTGACAAAAAGGCAGGCGTTTGAGCTGGATGTGGCAGAGATAAAGATGTTAAGATTTGCACTGGGTGTGAAGACGGTGGACAGGATTAGGAATAAGTATATTAGAGGGTCAGCCCAGGTTGGAAGGTTTGGAGACAAAGCCAGAGAGGCAAGATTACGTTGGTTTGGACATGTGCTGAGGAGGGATGCTGAGGATATTGGGGAAAAAGATGCTAAGGATGAAGTTACCAGGTAACAGGAAAAGAGGAAGGCCTAAGATAAGGTTTATGGATGTGGTGAGAGAGGACATGCAGGTGGCTGGTGTGACCGAGCAAGGTGCAGAGGACAGGAAAAAAGGAAACTGGTGATCCGCTGTGGCAACCCCTAACGGTAACAGCCGAAAGAAGATGATGGTGTGTGTGTGTGTGTGTGTGTGTATGTTGTTTTTTTTTTTTTTTTTTTTTTGAGGGAACAAAGCAGGATTAAGAGGCTACAGGGGTTGTCCTTCCCAAATGCTCCTTGTAGACAGTGGATACAGCTGAAGAGATGGGACCAATAGGAGTGCCTGAAATCAGAATATGATCTCACTGCACTCAGTTGAGTGAGCAAATGAGATGGGCCCAGAAGGAGTATCCAGACAAATTTACAAGAGGGGCAGGCAGTTTCAAAGCCACCAAGATTATCTCCAAAACAAGAACAGTGAGAGTGGGGGAACTAACTGTAGGGACACAGAGCCCACGATATTCAATTAATATTCAGTGAAAAAAATAAATAATATGCAGTACTATATGAAAAAGTGCAGATAAGTGTACTTAAATTCGCTTATACGTGCAGTTGATTGCTAGTAGATCTTAGCTAGCCAAAGCTCAGATATTTTAGCAGAAATAACACAAGATGTAACACTTGTATGCTAAGACCAATCCCCTAGGCTAGGAATTAAACACGGGATATCAATGAAATGAAACTACCCCCACTGCTACCAATGGCTACACTTCTAACAAACTCTCTGTAGAGACACAGAGCCCACAATATTCAATTCAATTTAATATTCAGTGAAAAAAAAAATAAAACCTAAACCTTGTCACCACAATAAACAGAACATGCTGGAGGGATAGATTCCTGTCTCGGAGACTTCCCATACTCTGGAACAAACTACCTATCTACATCAAACAAAGCTCCTCATTAGCACTCGGGGAAAATCTTGATTGGATGGGAAATAGGAAATTCACCCCAGGGATCACTTCTATGGCTCTGCTCAACAGGGGCACAGGAAAATAATTTTGGATGGTGAAAGCCAGGGTACCTTTTTGGCTAGGCTTATGTAGGCCCTAGGATCAATAGCCTAGTACCTACCTATAAATGCAAGGTTTGAATCCTCCCTCTCAGTGCTCCACCCTGGTTCATGAATCAATACAGAGATGGATATTGCTTGGGAAATGGTGGGATATTTTTTAGTTGCTTAATGTGACTAGAAAGATACAGCCTTAAGAGAGTGTTTAAATGTTTGGGTTGATATGGAATGGAAACAGAGTGGTGATGACAGTTGTATTAAATAGGATTGTCTGACTACTGCTGCTACATGATTGTTGAAGGAGAGGGAATTGTCAGCACAGTTGCGAAGATCTCCATATACATAAATAAGGTCTCTACTACATTGTCATATTTAAGATGGCTATTTGCTATACTATACATCTAAAGAACTACATCTATGGAAAGAGTTGTTTACCAAATGGGACAACATTATACTTTTCACGTTTAATTTTATCTCTCTTTCTGTATACCAGTTTAGGAGTTCCCGTTGAATGAATGGATATCCGAGGGTTATTTCATGAGTGCCCAGTTTGAATGCTCTGCAAACTCAGTTAACTAAAGGTCCCAATTCCTAGTCTTTTAATCTGAGAAGTCTCTGCTGAAAAGCAGAGGTCCCTAAGCCCTTGGGCATACCACTAGTTTCTTTCTTTCTGAGAGAGTGCCTGTCTCTTTGACTATTTTAGATTCTATTTTTTGGTCAGTTACCTATCCACCTCAATATGTATGGATCTGCTTTTAAGGCATTTGAATTCTTAACAATGTCACCATGGGGTGTAGTGTAAAATGCTTTGGTCAAATCCAAGTTAATTGTATAAACAGAATGATCTCTGCTTACAGCTTCTGTGGCCTTTTTGAAGATGTTAATTAAATTTAATCCGCAGATTCTTCCTTTGATAAAGCCAAACTGGTGTATGATTATCCTGGTAAGACTTTTGATGTCATGGTTTATGTGGTCACATATGTTTTGAGGCTTTGCAGTTGAGACTAGTAATGCTAATGGGTCTGTAGTTTTCTCGGCTAGTGGTAGAGCCATACTTCCCTTGTAAAGGGACCCCACCAAGTGTACTTTTTTACCCTTGGGGCAAATTCTTAAGCTATGCTTAGGTTAAACAGTTTAAGGGCTGTACAGAGTGATGCTTGGCCCTTTTGTTGGGTATCCAGGTAAATTAATCAGGACTCATGTAAGCAGTATTTTTTATTTTAAAGATCACTTTCCATATGTTTTCTTTTGTTGCATTAGGTGGTGTCTTGGGAAAAGCACCTGTGGGGAAAAATACTGTAACTCCACTTATTAAAGGTTGTGGAGAGATTGTACTAGATTTAAAGCGAAGTTAATTCCACAGCTAGGGTAACTATCCTGCTTGGTGGATTGAAAAGATGAAATTTTTTGTTAAGTGTGGGGTGGACTGAAGTAGGCATGAAATGCATTCATTTTGCTGTTGTGCTGTGGAGCTAAAGTGTTCCCAAGCTCTCTTATTTTTTTTTTTTTATTTTAAAGTAGAACCATCAAAATTGTCTTCTAGACCTGAGTAGTATCTGTAGCAAGGTTGGTGTGGTCTAGTTGGACACTAGTAGTTCACCTGCCATAGAATCACATAATTTACTGTACAGATTAGGCTTTGACATGGTCCTTGAGTGTTACCATGGGTAAAGCATGTACTAGACTGGATGCAGAGGTTTATAGCAAATGGAGTCTAATTTTAAGGAAGGATGGAGAGTGGGGCACTACCACAGGGGGTCATTACCGAGAGAAAAAAAAACTGTCTTGGTAAGTGATCCGTGAATATACAACAACATGAATGCTACAGAGAAGATTCCTAATTCCTGAGTGTTTTGTATAAGAGTGGATGTATGGTCTGTAACAAGGCAACTTATATTCATTGCAGAGTAATATATTGGGGAAGCAGAAGTTGAGAAATGGAGTGCTGAAGTGGTTAATTGGAGTAGTCTTTCTGATAAGAGGGTTAGAAATGGTGACCAGTCTCAAGAATGCATGGAGCAGACTTGTAACTGTCTTTTCAGGATTGTGTGTGTATAAATTATTTGCTAATTAGGGCCTTAAAGTTATTCAGTGAACAACACCTGGCTAATTGAACTATGCAGTATATGTTTCAGTGTACCTGAAGGTCATGTGAAGAAGCTAGGCTGATGCAGCATCTACACATGGACCGTTCTTTGGTCTTAATATTAGAAACGCTACTGGAGACAGGATGAACCTGTAAGGGCCTGGGGGGATTCCTATAGAGTTCAAGAAAGTAAGGTACTGTCAAGGTGCTTCTTTCGCATTGCTTTAATAAGACCAGTAAAGAAGTGATTTAAACATTTCTTGTCTTATGCTTCTGGTGATGGTTTGTGGCCCCATTAAAAAAATGGTGGTGGTCTAAGAGAGGAGAATGATGTAGCTATTGCATGTGGCACAGTTTTTTTTTTTTAATAGAAAACTAAGAAAAAAATTTCACCTCATCTGCTGGGATTTTTGATGCAAGTACTACCGTTTTTGCATCTAGTTGAAGCAATGATTTAAGACAGAGTAGTACTACAGAAAAAATGACCACAGTGGGGACTGTAGTGTGCTTTTAATTTTAAAAATTGGTGGAAGTAAGGGGCACAAGTGATAAGTCATGGCTTGTGGCAAGGATCTGGGAAAGTATTGATAAGAAAGTTACTGTTGGGCAAGAAAGAGATGAGTAAATTGCATATAGAAAACTGATAATAGCAGTTTATCAGAAACTACATGCATCTAGTACATGGATCCAAAATAACTGCATAGTTACAAAGACAGGAATGCAAAAGTACTCTTGAGTTGGCATATCTGAGGACATCTGTACTCTGTTTATGGTTTAAGCATGTTCAACAAAACGGTGTTGGATCTGAATATATTTTAAATACTGCAATTTAAAAGTGTGTTCATTAGTAAGTGCATCAAATTTCTTTGGTAGTTTATGGGACCACTTGTATGTGGCTTATTTGTGCAGGTGTGTGAAATGACAAATACTTTGTGACTTGGAATGAAAATCTGCCCATGTGACTGAAAAGGTGTTTGATGCTGTGCTGTTTATGTTTAAGATGTCCGTGTTTTATGCCTTTCTTATTGTCAGCTGGTAGGAATAACTGTCATGGTTAGCACTGAGAGCTTATGATGCTGGCAAGATGTATATATCCAGGAGATTTTAACAATGAAGTGGTGGGGTGAGGTGCCTTCATTTTATATGGAGCGTAGGTAAGACTTAGTTATTTGTTTACTGTGGTACGTTGTTATATTTACCATGACAGTGTGATGACGTTTGCTCTATGACGTAGTACTTTGCTATACTGTTCTATATGTTGTCATTTCCCCTTTTGCTGGTTTCCTTGTTAAAACATTTGATGGCTTTTTCTGCTGAAAGATTTAACTCCTACATTGGGATGGGGTTGTCTTTACTTGGGGCTGTATTGTAGAATTTTGTCTGGAGCTAAATGATTTTGTTTTCTTCTTTGTAAACTTTAGATTGACTTGTGTGCGTGTGCGCAAGTCTCTTTTTAAGAGAATATATTGTAAATATGGAGCATGACTAGGTTTTTTTAACATTCATTAATTACATGGTCTACGTTTTTAAATGAAATAACTGGCCAGTGTCTGGAGGAGTTTGTCGCAGACTGGTGAGTGTGCAATACCATTTACCATTTGCTCATGCACTGCTTTGTGTAGTAACTGTAGGAAAACGAAAAAAGAAAGGTACCAACTGCAGACCAGGCTAATGTTAAAACAAAAATGCTTTACTTGCTAGCGCTTTCATGCGGGAAAATCACCACACTTCTTCAGACAAGTTAACAAGCATTTACCATCAAGTATATATACATCACAAAATAATTAAACAATTAATCAAAATTATCAAACAATGAATTAATTGGTTAGAAAATTAAAAAAAAAAAAAACAACCAGGACCTTATTATGCTTAAAATATACATTGTCATAAATCCATATAATAAAACCTTTATATATATTTTATACTAATTCAAATGAAAATGAAAATAAATAAATATCAATGGGCAGTTAATCATACAAATATTTGGAACAACTTAAATTAAACACCTATCTCATAAGAGCTTTCAGTTTTAAAAGGCATTTAATAGAACAAGTCTCATTGAGACCTGGAAATACATGGGCATTGGTCTTAAGTTGCCATAGCAACTCTTGTTCTTCTAGTATCAAATGCCAAGGACCCCCTCTTGGATTCTTGTTTATTTTTTGAACCACAGTAAACAAAAATTTGTGATTTTTATTCTCCATAATATGCTTGGCAAGAGCATTTGTCATAGTATTTTTGGAAATAGCGTATAAATGTTCATAAATGCGTTGTTTGAACTGGCGTTCAGTTTTGCCAAAATAGAAGGCATAACATGTTTGGCAAACAGCAAGATAAACAACTCCTTCAGTCTGGCAGTTGTATTTATTATTAATAAAATATTTAACCCCTCTTACTTGGAATGTGGAACCTGTTTGGATATATTTGCAATAATTGCAATGTCCACATTTATACATGCTCTGTTTGGATATATTTGCAATAATTGCAATGTCCACATTTATACATGCTTTTATTTGGTTTATATTGTTTAAGTGGACGTTCCAGTAATGTTTTTAAAGATGGTGTTTTTTTAAAAACAACCAAAGGCTTCATACCTAGAACGTCATGACATTGTGAATCTTGTAAAATTAAATCCCAATTAATATTTAAGATGCTCCTAAATTCTATCATAAGTTCATAAACTAGATCTATAATTAATTGGACTACAAGTCAATGGATTAATACTTGTATTGACCAATGTACCATCCAACTCTAAAGACGATAAGTCTGTATTGTTTTTCAGTAAGAGGGGTGCTAAAGAACCATTTTTTCTCTTCAATTCAACTTCTTTCATCAAATTGTTAATTTACTAGGATAACCTCTGTTTAGAAACATTTCTCTAAGAATGGAACATTCCTTATCAAATAGATAGTCTTCTGAACACATACGTGAGGCTCGAACCAGTTGGCCTTTAACTATGCCTCTTTTTTGGAAATAAGGATAACTAGAAAAATGTAAAAAGTAATTACTATACAGAGGTTTCCTGTAAATACAAGTGACAAAACGTTCTCTAAGTATATCCTTGTTAACTTGTCTGAAGAAGTGTGGTGATTTTCCCGCATGAAAGCGCTAGCAAGTAAAGCATTTTTGTTTTAACATTAGCCTGGTCTGCAGTTGGTACCTTTCTTTTTTCGTTTTCCTGTAGTTGTTTGAAAGTTTCGTTGTTTTGTGTAGTAACTGTGGTACAGAAACTCTAACCTTAGTTGTGTGGCAAAGCAGTAGCAGCTTATGGTTTCAGCATAGATTGTGGCAAATTCAGGAAATTTTGGTAAATGACTTGGCATTGTTGCCAGTTACATAATCTGAAAAGTGTCTCACTGATTTAAGAATAGGTTTCCTGAGAAAGGCTCATTGCACTGCTGCAATGTTGAAAATGAAAGCGCCCATCTGGTGCCACTGTTCGTAGCTTCTGTTGAGTTTGGGCTGCAGTGTCTGTACTGCTGTGTTGCAGTCTGTTTATAAAAGTATAAGAAATGTATTTTTATTTTGTAAGGAAGCTGGATAATACCACAACTTGGACATTTAAACTAGTCACGTGGGTGTGTGAAGATGTATTCTCCATTTACATGTATAGGCGAACAGGGGTTGACCTATGATGATGTGGAATGTCTTTGCTTAGTTAACATTAGTAGTTAAGAATACTGCAGACTTTGAATGTAGAGTCCACAGTTTTTTAAAAACTGTGAAAGTCTGTATAACAGTTAATACTTTCTCTTCTCGTATGTCCCTGGTATTCATTTTACAAAAATTTGAGTCCGTGCCTTTAGCAGGTGAACGTCTAATTTGGTGTATGTTGACCTGTGAGCATGTCAGTTTTTCTCCTAAAATCTGTGGAGAGGTACCTTTTGGCAATATTGTTGAGACCTTTCAATGAGAGAGGAAAAAAAAAGTTAAGCGCAATACAAACTAATAGATTGCAAATAGCAGCAATGTTCAGCAAGTTATTTATTCATTTATTTATATATTTGTGGACATTCGACTGTGTTTAGTATTGTACTGAAAGTTATTGTAGCATAGTTTTTTTGTCTTCAGAATGCTTCTTGGTCATACCAAAAAGCAAATAAAGTAAGTTTTTTCAAGATATCAAGGTGCTTTTATGTTTTTGCCATTCTTTCCTTGCTTCTCTCTCCTGCATTAGCATTCTACTCTCTATGGCTAGCCAAATTGCATTATTTGGTTTCATTCTCTTCCTTCTAGGAGATGCAAGGCTATTTAGGATATTTAGAAAAGGTATTGAATTCAGTCGTTGTTGCCTCACAGCAAGAGGTTCTCCTGTTCGATTCTCGCCTGGAGTGCAGGGGGTGCCTTCTGTGTGGAGTCTGCATGTCCTCCCCGTGGTTGGGTGGGCGTTCGAAAGACATGCGTAAATGGGTGTGCCTTCGTTGAAGATTGAACGCCGAGCTGGCACCTCGGCATTTGTGAAAATCTACTGCCAGTCATTAGCAGACCAGAGTTCCGCTGTGGCGACCCCTAACCAGGAAAAGCCGAAAGACAACAACAACATTGAATTCAGTTACAGCATCAACTAAGGGGAGGATTTTTAGGACGTTCCAGTTAATGGATGACAGTATGGTAATGAACATTTTTGGGTTAAACTTGGAAAGGTTGCATTTTTTTTTTATAATAATGTGCTCAAATACTTGCATGGGGAAAACAGCAAAATGTCTGCAGAATTTTTGCAAACCGCTTAGTATGTTTTGTAGGTTATACTAATTTAAGATTTACTATCGTATGCACTTTTTTTTCCAGCTGGATTTGAACTGTTTCAGTACTGCATTTTTTATGCTCTTTCTAGAAGTTTGAAAATTATTGCTGCTTGTAGCATTAACCTTATAAAGAGCACTCAGTAACTCCCAAGCTGTGCTCCTTAAGAAAATATTGATATAGGATACTGAAGGAAAAAATTGATAAGTTTTCTGCATGCAAGATACTGTAGCTTTGTAGGAGTCAGTTCTTCATCTCTCCTTCTCATGCTGTCAAGTTGCATATGACTCCTGTAGTAACCCCATGAATTGCTGATGCTGGGAAACACATTTTCATAATTTAAAATTAACTTGGTGAAGTAAGATAAAGTAGATTTTAAATGTCTTTGCTTTAGAACAAGTAACAAAACTAAAACGAAAAATGAGTAAAACTAAAACTATAGAGAGATCACCCAACAAAGTGGGAAGTGGACAGGGCGCTCAGAAAAAAATCCGAAATTATGTGCCACAGAGGACAGATTAACAGAATGGTAGCAGATGTGTTGTAATGAATTTAGTGGTAAAATGCAAAATGACAAAAAAATGTTACAGGAACCAGGTTCCCAAATCATGTTTGTTTTTAAACCTAGTTTGTATCCCATTTTAGATAATGACACTGGTATGCATATTTCAGTGGAAAACAAAAAAAAAATAACATTTTTCATATGGTATACATAAACGTTTGTGTTTTTTACAATTGTCATTAATTTCAATGTTACATAAATTTCACAATTTCTGCCTTCTCTTAAACCTCAATTCTCCACCTGAAAGCTGTTCTATATCTAATGTTCCCATATTTTCCACGTATTTATATGTAACATGCTGTTCCTATCTTCCAAAGATACCACCTCCAGTTCTTTAATCTCGTTTGCAATATTCAGTACTTCATTTATAGCTGGTTTAGGTTTTGATTTCCATTTTCTAGTGATGGTTTCATATTAATGGTTGCTAAACAAACTTTCCTTAATTTACAACAATTTGCTCCCCTAACATTTCCAACAAAGTACTATGTAGGAAATCATTAAAAGCTGCTAACTTATTATTCCCACTTACCACGCTCTTTACGGTCACATCTGCAGAATTTTGATATCTGTCTCGGAAACAACAATTTCTTTCAGCTTTTCCCGGTTAGGGGTCGCCACAAGATTGGCAGTAGAGTTTTATGGTGTCGAGTTACCAGCCCAGCGCCCAACCTTCCATGGAAGACTCACGCACTCACGCCTATGGCCAGTTTCGAGTGTCCAATCCACCTACAGCATGCATTTGGGGTGTGGGAGGAAACCGGAGCACCTGGAGGAAACCCACATGACCACAGTGAGGACATACAGACTCCGCACAGAAGGCACCCCAGCCGAGGATCGAACCGGAGAACCTCTTGCTGTGAGGCAACAACGCTAACCGCTGCACCACCATGGGCGCCCAGATATCTGTCTCAAACAGTTTTATGAAATCTGATTAGGTATAAAAATACTATGCAAATGCTTCCAAGTGAAAATCCTAACCCTTCTAGACTTTGTGGCATACTTGGGAGCCATACAGATGTCCTGTCACTGTTCATTTTGTAAATTGCATTTCCATTCGCTTTCCAGTCTTTTCTAACCTCCTGTACTGATTTAATTATAAGTTTCATAGAATGTTTTAGATGCCTTTCTAACAGCAGCTTCTGTTCTAGTCTCTTCTAAAAACTCTGCTTGAGCTGCTGTTTCACTTGGCTCTGAGTTGTACCTTTCTCTTACTCTCTGCTGTGTTTCTCAGTCCCTATATCAAGATCAATCTCTAACCTACAGTTTCAGCTTCAGCTTTTTTTTTTTTTAATTACATTTTTGAGTTTTATTTTTATTTTAAAATTTTATTATAAATACTACATTTCATACATTTAAATATAACAAAATTCAAAACATGTAAAACAGTAACTGTATACGATGTCCATAGCAAATGTGATTACCTTTATGATTACATTTTATCTAATCATTTTTTAAGTTTTAACCAAGATATTTTCTTGTGTGTCATTTTAGTAGTTCTTGAAGATACAGTTTGTAATTCCCTATAACATACAATCTTAGCTAAGGAAATAAATTAAGTAAATTAAAAATATTTTTAGATTTCCAATTTACTACGATAACTTTTCTTGCAATCGCAAGTTAAAGACCAAAGAAGATGCACTTGAATTCTTTGAATACATGTAGGTATCAGGGCATTTAAATAATAACAGTGAATCCGAAATTTCACAGTTGTCTGACCGCAATGCTTTCATAAAATTTTAAACTCTAACCAGTACTGCTTTACATTTGACAAACATATGTTCCCAATCTGCGCATAATGTCTCCTCACACCTCCAGCATTTATTAATACCATTATTTGAAATTATTGTAACTTTATGGGAGGCAATAAAACTTCTATGAATAAATTTCCACGAAAAAATTTTCCAAAAGGGAGACTACGTAGTATGATTAATTGATTTAAGTATTAACATTTTTTTCATTATCTGAAAAGCTGAATTTATTTATTTTTTTTTCTGAATAGCTCCATAGTAGACCTTCTGGTATTTGCAGATCTAATTTTAAAGTTTTATATATTTTTGGTATTGAAAGGATGTTATTACTATTTAACATATTTGTTTCCCTGAGGAGTAGTATAATTTTAGGTAAAGATCTTATGTTAGACATGCAATGTCTTTTTTTAAATTCATTAACAATGTATTCTCTCAAAATTTGTATGTTTAACTAATTATTGTTATTTTTATTATATCTAGCCATAAGGGAGTTTGGTTCTTGTATATTATTATTTATTAGAAATTGGTGCCAAAAAACTAAGCCATTTTCTTTCGTATCACTGATTTTGGTTATGTTGAACGAATCAAGGCAATTCTTTGTATATGCTATAGGAAATAAAAAATTAAAACTTTTTATCAGATATGTTTTATTTATTGATTTTTTTTTTAAATTACTTGTATGTTCAAGAAATGGGGATAATTATTCATTTTTGTTTTTATTATAAATAAAATCCTTTAACACTAGAAAAAGTTTTATGGTTTCTGAAAACGTACTTTTTTCTATCTTTATATCTATATTGGTACGAAGAGTGGTTATGTGGAGATTTTTCCAATTTGATTTATAGCTGGGATTTAACCATTGTGTTATTTTAAGGACTACAGACTCCGCATAGAGCTCTAGGTTTGGAAATATTCCCCCCCCATCCCAATTTCTCTAATGCCACGCATAAGCAATTCTTGTTTTTTGTGGAAACCATAAGAATTTCAACAACATGGAATGTAGTTTTAATCATTTCTTTGAGGGTGAAGCTATTAGTGTTTTGAAAAAATAAGAACATTTTTGGTAGTATGATCATCTTTATTAAAGCTAGTCTTCTGTAAAGCGATAGAGAAAAACATTTTGTTCCGTCTTATCTGCATATTTTTTCACCATGGCTACTAATTCTTATATTTTGTATTTATAGCATCTTTCCAGGATGGTTTTATTAATACCCCTGGGTATTTAAGTGTGTCATTTGACCAATTTCACTATGATTTTTCAATGTATTGTCTATCTTTTTGTTCAATATTAAAGTTTCTGTTTTATCTTGGTTAAATTTCAGGTCTGAAATCCTTACAAAAGTTTGGCGTGATTGTTTAATATGATCAATAGAAGATTTTATATCTCCAATTGTTGATAAAATATCATCCACAAACATTTTTGTATTTTGGAATTCTAAGTAGAATTTACATTAAAACTAATTATTTTAGAGTTTTTTTTTTATGTAATTGGCCAAAGGTTCCACTGATAAGGCAAATAGTAAAGGCGACATCGGGCATCCTTGTTTGGTGCCTCTAAAGATTTTAAGAGGACCTGATAAGAAAGCACCAATTTTGACATATGAAACTGCATTTACATATAGTCTACTTAAGAGATTTATAAATTCGGGTGCGAAACCAAAGATTTCAGTGTCTTAAATAAATAAGACCAGTTTATGGAATCAAAAGCTTTATTTAAGTCTAAACTATTGATTGACTTTTTTATTCTTATTTGCATGTTCTGTTAAAGATAGCGATCTAATAATATCTTGGACTTTTCTGTTTAAAATGAAACCCGTTTGGTTATCAGATTAGGCATTAATTGATTTAGTCCGTTTGCAAGTATTGATATAAAAATGTTATAGTCGACATTTAACAGTGATATAGGGCGATAAGAGGCCACTAAAGTTAGATCTTTTCCGTGTTTCAAAATTGGTGATATGGCATATTTCCAGGAGGGTATTGAAATTTCATTCTTTCTAAATTCTTCGAAAGCTTCTAACAGTGTTTGTAGTACTTCATCCGGTAGTAATTTATATATTTCTCCAATTATACCATCTAGACCTGGTGATTTATTATTTTTAAGACTCAAAATTCTTTCCTTTAGTTCTTTTAAAGTTATTGCTTTGGACAATTTAGCATTTTGCTCTTGTTAATTTTTTTATTATCCTTTAAGAAATTGTCTCTTAAATCACTGTAACCAGTGTTTAAGTTCTCTTGGTGTATAATTTCATGGTGTTTTCTGAATACTTGTAAGATATCTTAGATCTGATACATGCTTGTGTTTGTTAGTTGTATCATCTTTAATGTCTGTTATATGTTTGGACATAGCTAGATTTTATTTTTGATTTTTTTTTTACTGCTAATCTACGCCTGTTTTGGGGATTTACTGAATAGGATTGCAATTTGAGTCTTTCTAAATTTATTGTAACTTTATGATAAGTTGAGTTGTTTTTAGTTCAGTGTTTAGATTTAAGTCCTTAGCATTTATCTTATTTTTTAAAACATCAGTTCTTAATTGTATTTTGTTTAATTTACTTTCCCATTCCTTTCTCTTGTTTAAGTACCAATTTTTAATTCTACCAAGTAAATAAGATTTTAGTGTCCCATACTACAGATTTGGAAGTTGTTCTTGTCATAAATATCTAGAAATAATAGTTTTATTTCATTTAGTAGCCACTCTTTTTAAACTCCTTTAAATTAATAATATATGCTGGGATTCCTTGCCAAAATATCAAATTATTACGTTTAATATTAATTTTAAAGAAAATGGCATTGTGGTCAGACATCGGGCAAGCGCTAATTAGAATATCTTGTATCTTTAGTTAAAGTTATTCAAGATATTTGTTTGCTGTTTCTCCACCGATACCTGGTATCCATTATTAACCAGAGTAACTTGTTGTTTGTTTTTTTCTAACGTAACTATACATAACATGCCATTTTTATCTGAATACGAATCTAATATTTTGGGAATTGGCAATGATTTCTTCCATAAAATCATAGTATCTCTTCTTTTGGTCTGATCGTGTGATTCTGCACGTACTGTGTAACTATTAAAAGACATTTTACCTAGATCTTTTTCCATTATGAGAGATGCTTGTAAAAAAGCAATATCAACCTTATTTGTTTTTAAATATTTAACCAGACTTCCTCTTTTTATAGGGTTGTTAAGACCATTTACATTCAAAGACATACATTTATAAGCAAACATTTCTTTTTTTTGACGCATATAGAAGGATTTTGTTATGGACATACAATAACTAGTAAAAATAAACCTTGTATAATTAAAACTATATATAATTCTCAACAACAAATGATTTATTCTTGAATCAATGAACAAGATATCAAAACCACTTTCTATTAGCCACTTCATGGAGTTCAAGGTACTTCTGATTCAAACAGAGTACTGATTGAATCAACCACCTCCTTACCAACAACAGTAAATTCCCCTCTACCATGACAAAAGTTTAATATTATTAATAAAAGACAAAATGGATGTAATATTAAATGTGAAGTTGTTCAATCTCACCGTTCGTTCTTCACTGATGGGTTCAAAGCCGGCGACTAGCAAGCTCAAAGTTCTCCAGTAGCTCGAGACCCAACCCCTTATCCCACAACGCACTGCTGGAATTACCTGAGATCTAGTTTGCCACTGCATGGATCTCTTGGTTTCCAGCATTGCTAGAGACTATTATTGGGAGTTTTCAAGTTTT